>NW_027671753.1:0-178000 GCF_964165515.1 Mesoplodon bidens
TGTGAACCAGGAGGATAAAGGGGCTGTCTCTCCAAGTTGGGAGATTGATAGTAAAGCAGTTGGAATGTCAAACCGGAGCACCACGAGTGGGACTATTCCTTGAGTTTTAGAGACCTTTCGTATTCCCAGTGTGTACATTCTCTAGGTTTCCCGTACATGTTATAGCTGCAGTAATATTCCCTTCAACCTGGAGATTTGGGACCCATGGAATGGGGGCCATGCATTATTGCTTTAAAGCGACTGCATTTGCTCACCCAATCTCACCAATCCTCTCAGTCCCAAGTGTCCAGCCTTATGCCACATCTAGCTGTCATTGTAGATAGGGTCATTCCAGGTTCCATCAGAGACCCTGAAGGAATTGTAAAGAATTTCCCTGTTTCTTGTTTTGTTTTTGAAATTCATTTTATAGTAGGTTTGAGATGATTCTCACTGCCATGTTTATGCCAGTCTAGACACACTTAATTTACTTACCCAGACATATCAGTACATAGGTTTTAAGATCATTACTAGTCAGATATATTCCTCTGCGGGAAATACGGCGTTCTGAGGCCCTTTCACTGAGGAAGGTGTCGGTCTATTCTATTCCATAGTTGGTTTTTGGAACGATACCTGTGCTTACATCAAACTCTGGTTTTATGCATCTCCCCACCTCTCCTGCCCCTTTAAGCAGGCATAAGAGTGTTTTCTAAATGTGAGACTGTGTTCTCTTTCCTAACTCATTTCATGTGTAGCCATGTTTACAGGATCTTCATAAGTGATATCTTATGATAAGTTTCTTTTTCTGTGTGACTTATTTCACTTAGAATCATCGTACCTGAATCCACTCACTTTGCTGCTACTGGTCTTATGACATTCATTTCATGGCTGAAGGATATTCCATCGTACGTAAGTACCACAATTTTTGAACCATTTTTATATTTCCTGCGATATTTAAGTTGTACCCAAGTTGAGGTTCTTGTAAGCAGTGCAGCCCTTAATTTGGGGGTGGCACTGTCTTATTGATTTTCAGTTTCTCCAAGGTATATTCCCTAGACTGGAAGTGCCCTTGGCTCTGTAGCTCTGATGTTTCCTTGTTTTAGGGAACACAATGCACACCTCCAGTGAGGCAGTTGGCAATTTGCATCCCACCCCTTAGCATAACAAGGCTCCCTGTTCTCCAGGGCATGTCTTGCATTTCTGGTATTTACACATTCTGTGGATGTCCCTTTTGACCGGTGGGATGTGATACTACTTTGTAGTCCAGATTTGTATTGCCCACTTGCTTGCTTGCCCAAAAAGGGCAAATGCGTTTTATCCTGAATATATTCAGGAGAAAATGAATATGCCATTTTTGGCCAAGTGCATCATTGTCAAAGTTGTGCCCCTCTTCCTGTGCTTTACAGGTGATTCCAACGTACCTCTTGAAATCTGTTTCCTGCTATTCTGCCTCGCATTGAAATCCTCCTCGTTGCCTTTCGTCAATAGATTTTTGGACGATAGTTGTCCTTTATTACTCTGTCAGTTTGTGAATTGCTGTGCCCCTGAGCTCCATAGATGAACTCGTTTTTAGTGAGCTGAACCCAAGTGCAAAATTTTGGTACAGGACCTACACTGGTTCCCGGTGGGTGGCTGAGACTCTGGTTAATTTTTCTTCCCACCGGGAAATTAGAGTCACATGTGCCCGTCCAAAAGCCTAACAGCTACTCGCTCATTAGTTCTCCCTCTTCCCTTCCATCCTCTGCCAAATTGGCAACGTGTGCGAACCAGGAGGTTAAAGGGGCTGTCTCTCCAGGTTGGGAGATTGATAGTAAAGCTGTTGTAATGTCAAACTGGAGCACCACGAGAGGGACTATTCGCTGATTTGTAGAAACCTTTCGTATTCACAGTGTGTCCATTCTCTAGGTTTCCCGTACATTTTATAGCTGTAGTAATATTCCCTTCAACCTGGAGAGTTGGAACACATGAAATGGGGGCCATGCATTATTGCTTTAAAGCGACTGCATTTGCTCACCCAATCTCACCAATCCTCTAGTCCCAAGTGTCCAGCCTTATGGCACATCCAGCTGTCATTGTAGATAGGGTCATTCTAGGTTCCATCAGAGACCCTAAAGGAATTGTAAAGAATTTCCATGTTTTCTTGTTTTGTTTTTGAAATTCCTGTTTATAGTGGGTTTGAGCTGATTCTCGCTGCCATGTTTATGCCAGTCTAGACACACTTGATTCCCTTACGGAGATATATCAATACATAGGTTTTAAGATTCTTACTAGTCAGATATATGCCTCTGTGGGAAATATGGGGTTTTGAGTCCCTTTCACTGATTAAGGTGTAGGTCTTATGTATTCCATAGTTGGTTTTTGGAAAAGTAACTGTGCTTATATCAAACTCTGGTTTTATGCATCACCCCACCTCTCCTTTCCCCTTAAGCAGGCATAAGAGTGTTTTCTAAATGTGAGACTCTGTTCTCTTTCCTAACTCAGTTCATGTGTAGCCATGTTTACAGCATCTTCATAAGTGATATCTTATGATACGTTTCTTTTTCTGTATGACTTATTTCACTTAGAATCATCGTATCTGAATCCACTCACTTTGCTGCTACTGGTCTTATGACTTTTATTTCATGGCTGAGGGAAATTCCATCGTACGTAAGTTCCACAATTTTTGAACCATTTTTATATTTCCTGGGATATTTAAGGTGTACCAAATTTGAGGTTCTGGTAAGCAGTGCAGCCCTAAATTTGTGGTGGCTCTGTCTTATTGATTTTCAGTTTCCCCAAGGTATATTCCCTAGACTGGAAGTGCCCTTGGCTCTGTAGATCTGATGTTTACTTGTTTTACGGAACACAATGCACACCTCCAGTGAGGCAGATGACAATTTATATCGCGCCCATCAACATAACAAGGCTTCCTGTTCTCCAGGGCCTGTCTTGCATTTCTGGTATTTACACATTTTGTGGATGTCCCTTTTGACCGGTTGGAAGTTAAACTTCTTTGTACTGCAGATTTGCATTGCCGGCTTGCTTGCTTGGCCAAAAAGGTCGTATGCGTTTTCCAATGAATATATTCAGGAGAAAACGCATACGCCATTTTTGGCCAAGTACATCATTGTCAAAGTTGTGCCCCTATTCCTGTGCTTTACAGGCGAATCCAACGCACCTCTTGAAATGTGCTTCCTGCTCTTCTGCCTCTCTTTCAAGTCGGCCTCGTTGCCTTCCCTCAACAGATTTTTGGAGGATAGTTGTCCTGTATTACTCTGCCAGTTTGTGAATTGCTGTGCCCCTGAGCTCCATTTTTCAACTCGTTTTTTGTGAGCTGAACGCAAGTCCAAAAATTTGGTTCAGGATCTATACTGGTTCCCGGTGGGTGGCTGAGACTTTGGTTAATTGTTCTTCCTGCCTGGAAATTAGAGAGACATGTGCCCGTACAAATACCTAACAGCTACTCTCTCATTGGTTCTCCCTGTTCCCTTCCGTCCTCTGCAAAATTTGCAACCTGTGAGGACCAGGAGGTTAAAGGGGCTGTCTCTCCAAGTTGGGAGATTGATAGAAAAGTACTTGGAATGTCAAACTGGAGCACCACGAGAGGGACTATTCGTTGAGTTTTATAAACCATTCGTAATCACAGTGTGTCCATTCACTAGGTTTCCATTACATGTTATAGCTGTAGTAATATTCCCTTCAACCTGGAGAGTTGGGACCCACGGAATGGGGGCCACGCATTATTGCTTTAAAGCGACTGCATTTGCTCACCCAATCTCACCAAACCTCTCAGTCCCAAGTGTCCAGCCTTATGCCACATCCAGGTGTCATTGTAGATAGGGTCATTCCAGGTTTCATCAGAGACCCTGAAGGCATTGTAAAGAATTTCCCTGTATATTTATTTTGTTTTGAAATTCCTTTTTATAGTGGGTTTGAGCTGATTCTCCCTGCCCGCTTTATGCAACTCTAGACACACTTGATTCCCTTACCCAGACATATCAATACATAGGTTTTAAGATTCTTCCTACTCAGATATATTCCTCTGTGGGAAATATGTGGTTTTGAGTCTCTTTCACTGAGGAAGGTGTAGGTCTTGTCTATTCCGTAGTTGGTTTTTGGAACGGTACGTGTGCTTATACCAATCTCCGGTTTTATGCATCATCCCACCTCTCCTTCCCCCTAAAGCAGGCATAAGTGTGTTTTCTAAATGTGAGACTCTGTTCTATTTCCTAACTCTGTTCATGAGTAGCCATATTTACAGCATCTTCATAAGTGATATCTTATGATATGTTTCTTATTTCTGTGTGACTTATTTAACTTACAATCATCGTACCTGAATCCACTCACTTTGCTGCTACTGGTCTTATGACATTGATTTCATGGCTGAGGGATATTCCACCGTACTTAAGTGCCACAAATTTTTGAACCATTTTTATATTTCCTGGGATATTTAAGGTGTACCCAAGTTGAGCTTCTTGTAAGCAGTGCAGCCCTAAATATTGAGGTGGCTCTCTCTTATTGATTTTCAGTTTTCCCAAGGTATATTCCCTAGACTGGAATCGCCCTTGGCTCTGTAGCTCTGCTGTTTACTTGTTTTAGGGAACACAGTGCACTCCTCCCTAGAGGGAGTTGGCAATTTACATCCCGCTCATCAGCATAACAAGGCTCCCTGTTCTCCAGGGCCAGTCTTGCCTTTCTGGTTTTTACACATTTTGTGGATATCCCTTTTGACTGGGGGGAAGTGATACTTCTTTGTAGTGCAGATTTGCATTATCCGCTTGCTTGCTTGGCCAAAAAGGGCGTATGCGTTTTCTCCTGAATATATTCAGGAGAAAACGCATACGCCCTTTTTGGACAAGTGCATCATTGTCGAAGTTGTGCCCCTCGTCCTGTGCTTTAAATGCAAATCCAACGTACCTCATGAAAATGGTTTCCTGCTCTTCTGCCTCTCTTTCAAGTCCACCTCGTTGCCTTCCCTCAACAGATTTTTGGACGATAGTTGTCCTTTATTACTCTGCCAGTTTGTGAATTGCTGTGCCCCTGAGCTCCATTTTTCAACTCGTTTTTTGAGCTGTACGCAAGTCCAAAATTTTGGTTCAGGACCTATACTGGTTCCCGGTGGGTGGCTGAGACTCTGGTTAATTCTTCTTCCTGCCGGGAAATTAGAGTGACATGTGCCCGTCCAAATGCCTAACAGCTACTCTCTCATTGGTTCTCCCTCGTCCCTTCCATGCTCTGCCAAATTGGCAACCTGTGCGAACCAGGAGGTTAAAGGGGTTGTCTCTCTAAGTTGGGAGATTGATAGTATAGCAGTTGGAAAGTCAAACCGGAGCACCAGGAGAGGGACTACTCGTTGAGTTTTAGAAACCTTTTGTATTCACAGAGTGTCTATTCTCTAGGTATCCATTACATGTTATAGCTGTAGTAATATTCCCTTTAACCTGGAGAGTTGGGACCCATGGAATGGGGGCCATGCATTATTGTTTTAAAGGGTCTGCATTTGCTCACCCAATCTCACCAATCCTCTAAGCCCCAAGGGTCGAGCCTTATGCCACATCCAGCTGTCATTGTAGATTGGGTCATTCCAGGTTTCATCAGAGACCCTGAAGGAATTGTAAAGAAGTTCCCAGTTTTTTGGTTTTGTATTTGAAATTCTTTTTTATAGTGTGTTTGAGCTGTTTCTCGCTGCAATGTTTATGCCAGTGTAGACACACTTGATTCCCTTACGGAGACATATCAGTACATAGGTTTTAAGATTCTTACTAGTGAGATCTATTACTGTGCGCGAAATAGGGGGTTTTGAGTCCCTTTCACTGAGGAAGGTGTAAGTCTTGTCTAATCCACAGTTAGTTTTAGAAACGAAAACGGAGCTTATATCAAACTCTGGTTTTATGCATCACCCCACCTCTCCTTCCCGCTTAAACAGGCATAAGAGTGTTTTCTAAATGTGAGACTATGTTGTCTTTCCTAACTCAGTTCATGTGTAGCCATGTTTACAGGATCTTCATAAGTGATATCTTATGATAAGTTTCTTTTTCTGTGTGACTTATTTCACTTAGAATCATCGTACCTGAATCCACTCACTTTGCTGCTCCTGGTCTTATGTCATTGATTTCATGGCTGAGGGATATTCCATCCTACATAATTACCACAATTTTTTGAACCATTTTTTTATTTCCTGGGATATTTAAGGTGGACCCAAGTTGAGGTTCTTGTAAGCAGTGAAGCCCTAAATTTGAGGGTGGCTCTGTCTTATTGATTTTCAGTTTTCCCAAGGTATATTCCCTAGATTGGAAGTGCCGTTGGCTCTGTAGCTCTGTTGTTTACTTGTATTAGGGAACGCAATGCACTCCTCCAGTGAGGCAGTTGGCAATTTACATCCCGCCCATCAGCATAACAAGGCTCGCGGTTCTCCAGGGCCTGCTTGCCTTTCTGGTTTTTACACATTTTGTGGCTGACCCTTTTGACCATTGGGAAGTGATACTTGTTTGTTGTGCAGATTTGCAGTGCCCGCTTGCTTGCTTGGACAAAAAGGGCGTATGCGTTTTCTCCTGAATATATTCAGGAGAAAACGCATACGCCCTTTTTGGCCAAGTGCGTCATTGTCGATGTTGTGCCCCTCTTCCTATGCTTTAAAGGCGATTCCAACGTACCTCTTGAAATCTGTTTCTTGCTATTCTGCCTCGCTTTCAAGTCTGCCTCGATGCCTTCCCACAACCGATTTTCGGACCATAGTGGTCATTTATTACTCTGCCAGTTTGTGAATTGCTGTGCCCCTGAACTCCATTTTTCAACTCGTTTTTTGTGAGCTGTTCGCAAGTCCAGAATTTTGGTTCAGGACCTATACTTGTTCCCGGTGGCTGGCTGAGACTTTGGTTAAATCTTCTTCCCGCTGGGAAATTAGAGTGATATGTGCCCGTCCAAATGCCTAACAGCTACTCTCTCATTGGTTCTCCCTCTTCCCTACCATTCTCCGAAAAATTGGCAGCCTGTGTGAACCAGGAGGTTAAACGGGCTGTATCTCCAAGTTGGGAGATTGATAGTAAAGCAGTTGGATTTTCAAGCTGGAGCACCAGGGGAGGGAGTATTTGTTGAGTTTTAGAAAGCTTTCGTATTCAGAGTGTGTCCATTCTCTAGGTTTCCCGTACATGTTATAGCTGTAGTAATATTCCCTTCAAGCTGGAGAGTTGGGACCCATGGAATGGGTGCCATGAATTATTGCTCTAAAGGGTCTGCATTTGCTCACCCAATCTCACCAATCCTCTCAGTCCCAAGTGTCCAGCCTTATGCCACATCCAGCTGTCATTGTAGATAGGGTCATTCCAGGTTTCATCAGGGACACTGAAGGTATTGTAAAGAATTTCCCTGTTTTTTTGAATAGTTTTCGAAAGTGCTTTTTATACTGTGTTTGAGCTGATTCTTGCTGCCAGGTTTATGCCACTCTAGACACACTTGAATCCCTAAGGCAGACATATCAATACATAGGTTTTAAGATTCGTACTAGTCAGATATATTCCTCTGTCGGAAATATGGGGTTTTGAGTCCCTTTCACTGAGGAAGCTGTAGGTCTTGTCTATTCCATAGCTGGTTTTTGGAACGGTACCTGTGCTTATATCAAACTCTGGTTTTATGCATCACCCCACCTCTCCTTTCCCCTTAAGCAGGCATAAAACTGTTTTCTAAATGTGAGACTCTGTTCTCTTTCCTAACTCAGTTCATGTGTAGCCATGTTCACTGGATCTTTATAAGTGATATCTTATGATAAGTTTCTTTTTCTGTGTGACTTATTTCACTTAGAATCATGGTACCTAAATCCACTCACTTTGCTGCTCCTGGTCTTATGACATTGATTTCATGGCTGAGGGATATTCCGTCGTACATAAATACCAAATATTTTTGAACCATTTTTATATTTCCTGGGATATTTAAGGTGTACCCAAGTTGCGGTTCTTGTAAGCAGTGCAGCCCTAAATTTGGGGGTGGCTCTGTCTTATTGATTTTCAGTTTTCCCAAGGTATATTCCCTAGACTGGAAGTGCCCTTGGCTCTGTAGCTCTGTTGTTTACTTGTTTTAGGGAACGCAATGCACTCCTCCAGTGAGGCAGTTGGCAATTTATATCCCGCCCATCTGCATAACAAGGCTCCCTCTTCTCCAGGGCCTGTCTGGCCTTTCTGGTTTTTACACATTTGTGGATGTCCCTTTTGAACCGTGGGAAGTGATACTTTGTAGTGCAGATTTGCATTGCCCGCTTGCTTGCTTGGCCAAAAAGGGCGTATGCGTTTTCTCCTGAATATATTCAGGAGAAAACGCATACGCCCTTTTTGGCCAAGTGCGTCAGTGTCGAAATTGTGCCCCTCTTCCTGTGCTTTACAGGCGATTCCAACTTACGTCTTAAAATCTGTTTCCTGCTATTCTGTCTCGCTTTCAAGTCCGCATCGCTGCCTTCCCTCAACAGATTTTTGGACGATTGTTGTCCTTTATTTCTCTGCCAGTTTGTGAATTGCTGTGCCCCTGAGCTCCATGTTTCAACTCGTTTTTTGTGAGCTCTACGCAAGTCCAAAATTTTGGTTCAGGACCCATACTGGTTCCCAGTGGTTGGCTGAGACTCTGGTTAATTCTTCTTCCTGACGGGAAATTAGAGTGACATGTGCCCATCCAAATGCCTAACAGCTACTCTCTCATTGGTTCTCCCTCTTCCCTTCCATCCTCTGCCAAATTGGCAACCTGTGCTAACCAGGAGGTTAAAGGGTTTGTCTCTCCAAGTTGGGAGATTGATAGTAAAGCAGTTGGAAAGTCAAACCGGAGCACCAGGAGAGGGACTACGCGTTGAGTTTTAGAAACCTTTTGTATTCACAGTGTGTCCTTTCTCTAGGTTTCCCGTACATGTTATAGCTGTAGTAATATTCCCTTCAACATGGAGAGTTGGGACCCATGGAATGGGGGCCATGCATTTTTGCTTTAAAGGGTCTGCATTTGCTCACCCAATCTCACCAATCCTCTCAGTCCCAAGTGTCCAGCCTTATGCCACATCCAGCTGTCATTGTAGATAGGGTCATTCCAGGTTTCATCAGAGACCCTGAAGGAATTGTAAAGAATTTCCCTGTTTTTTGGATTTGTTTTTCAAATTCCTCTTTATAGTGGGTTTGAGCTGATTCTCGCTGCCATGTTTATGCCAGTCTAGACTCCCTTGATTCCCTTACAGAGACATATCAATACATAGGTTTTAAGATTCTTACTAGTCAGATCTATTCCTCTGCGTGAAATATGGGGTTTTGAGTCCCTTTCACTGAGAAAGGTGTAGGTCTTGTCTATTCCACAGTTGGTTTTAGAAATGGTACCTGTAGTTATATCAAACACTGGTTTTATGCATCACCCCACCTCTCCTTTCCCCTTAAGCAGGCATAAGAGTGTTTTCTAAATGTGGGACTATGTTCTCTTTCCTAACTCAGTTCATGTGTAGCCATGTTTACAGGATCTTCATAAGTGATATCTTATGATAAGTTTCTTTTTCTGTGTGACTTATTTCACTTAGAATCATCGTACCTGAATCCACTCACTTTGCTGCTCCTGGTCTTTTGTCATTGATTTCATGGCTGAGGGATATTCCATCGTACATAAATACCACAGTTTTTGGAACCATTTTTATATTTCCTGGAATATTTAAGGTGTACCCAAGTTGAGGTTCTTGTAAGCAGTGCAGCCCTAAATTTGGGGGTGGCTCTGTCTTATTGATTTTCAGTTTTCCCAAGGTATATTGCCTAGACTGGAAGTGCCCTTGGCTCTGTAGCTCTGTTGTTTACTTGTTTTAGGGAACGCAATGCAGTCCTCCAGTGAGGCAGTTGGCAATTTACATCACGCCCATCAGCATAACAAGGCTCCCTGTTCTCCAGGGCCTGTCTTGCCTTTCAGGTTTTTACACATTTTGTGGATGACCCTTTTGACCGGTGGGAAGTGATACTTCTTTGTAGTGCAGATTTGCATTGCCCGCTTGCTTGCTTGGCCAAAAAGGGCATATGCGTTGTCTCCTGAATATATTCAGGAGAAAATGCATACGCCCTTTTTGGCAAAGTGCGTCATTGTCGAAGTTGTGCCCCTCTTCCTGTGCTTTACAGGCAATTCCAACGTACCTCTTGATATCTGTTTCTTGCTATTCTGCCTCGCTTTCAAGTCCGCATCGTGGCCTTCCCTCAATAGATTTTTGGACGATAGTTGTCCTTTATTACTCTGCCAGTTTTTGAATTGCTGTGCCCCTGAGCTCCATTTTTCAACTCGTTTTTTGTGAGCTGTATGCAAGTCCAAAATTTTGGTTCAGGACCTATACTGGTTCCCATTGAGTGGCTGAGACTCTGGTTAATTCTTCTTCCTGCCGGGAAATTAGAGTGACATATGCCCGTCCAAATGCCTAACAGCTACTCTCTCTTTGGTTCTCCCTCTTCCCTTCCATCCTCTGCCAAATTGGCAACCTGTGCGAACCAGGAGATTAAACGGGTTGTCTCTCCAAGTTGGGAGATTGATAATAAACCAGTTGGAAAGTCAAAGCGGAGCACCAGGAGAGGGACTACTCGTTGTGTTTTAGAAACCATTTGTATTCACAGTGTGTCCATTCTCTAGGTTTCCATTACATGTTATAGCTGTAGTAATATTCCCTTCATCATGGAGAGTTGGGAACCATGGAATCGGGGCCACGCATTTTTGCATTAAAGGGCCTGCATTTGCTCACCCAATCTCACCAATCCTCTCAGTCCCAAGTGTCCAGCTTTATGCCACATCCAGCTGTCATTGTAGATAGGGTCATTTCAGGTTTCATCAGAGACCCTGAAGGAATTGTAAAGAATTGCCCTGTTTATTGGTTTTGTTTTTGAAATTCCTTTTTATACTGATTTTGAGCTGATTCTCGCTGCCATGTTTATGCCAGTCTAGACACACCTATTCCCTTACGGAGACGTATCAATACATAGGTTTTAAGATTCTTACTAGTCAGATCTATTCCTCTGCGGGAAATATGGGGTTTTGGGTCCCTTTCACTGAGGAAGGTGTAGGTCTTGTCTATTCCACAGTTGGTTTTGCAAACGGTACCTGTGCTTATATCAAACTCTGGTTTTATGCATCACCCCACCTCTCCTTTCCCCTGAAGCAGGCATAAGAGTGTTTTCTAAATGTGAGACTCTGTTCTCTTTCCTAACTCAGTTCATGTGTAGCCATGTTTACAGGATCTTCATAAGTGATATCTTATGATAAGTTTCTTTTTCTGTGTGACTTATTTCACTTAGAATCATCGTAACTGAATACACTCACTTTGGTGCTCCTGGTCTTATGACATTGATTTCATAGCTGAGGGATATTCCATCGTACATAAATACCACAGTTTTTTGAACCATATTTATATTTCCTGGGATATTTAAGGTGTACCCAAGTTGTGGTTCTTGCAAGCAGTGCAGCCCTAAATTTGGGGGTGGCTCTGTCTTATTGATTTTCAGTTTTCCCAAGGTATATTCCCTACACTGGAAGTGCCCTTGGCTCTGTTGCTCTGTTGTTTACTTGTTTTAGGGAACGCAATGCACTTCTCCAGTGAGGCAGTTGGCAATTTACATCCCGCCCATCAGCATAACAAGGCTCCCTGTTCTCCAGGACCTGTCTTGCCTTTCTGGTTTTTACACATTTGTGGATGTCCCTTTTGGCCGGTGGGAAGTGATACTTCTTTGTAGTGCAGATTTGCATTGCCCGCTTGCTTGCTTGGCCAAAAAGGGCGTATGCGTTTTATCCTGAATATATTCAGGAGAAGAGGCTTACGCCCTTTTTGGCCAAGTGCGTCATTGACGAAGTTGTGCCCCTCTTCCTATGCTTTAAAGGCGATTCCAACGTACCTCTTGAAATCAGTTTCCTGCTATTCTGCCTCGCTTTCAAGTCCGCATCGTTGCCTTCCCTCAACAGATTTTTGGACGATAGTTGTCCTTTATTACTCTGCCAGTTTGTGAATTGCTGTGCCCCTGAGCTCCATTTTTCAACTCGTTTTTTGTGAGCTTTACGCAAGTCCAAAATTTTGGTTCAGGATCTATACTGGTTCCTGGAGGGTTTCTGAGACTTTGGTTAATTCTTCTTCCTGCCGGGAAATTAGAGTGACCTGTGCCCGTCCAAATGCCTAACAGCTAGTCTCTCATTGGTTCTCCCTCTTCCCTTCCATCCTCCGCCAAATTGGCAACCTGGGCGAACCAGGACGTTAAAGGTGTTGTCTTTCCAAGTTGGAAGATTGATAGTAAAGCAGTTTTTTGATCCATTTTTATATTTCCTGGGATATTTAAGTTGTACCCAAGTTGAGGTTCTTGTAAGCAGTGCAGCCCTTAATTTGTGGGTGGCTCTGTCTTATTGATTTTCAGTTTTCCCAAGGTATATTCCCTAGACTGGAAGTGCCCTTGGCTCTGTAGCTCTGTTGTTTATTGTTTTAGGGAACGCAATGCACTCCTCCAGTGAGGCAGTTGGCAGTTTACATCCCGCCCATCAGCATAACAAGCCTCCCTGTTCTCCAGGGCCTGTCTTGCCTTTCTGGTTTTTACACATTTTGTGGATGTCCTTTTTGACCGGTGGGAAGTGACACTTCTTTGTAGTGCAGATTTGCATTGCCTGCTTGCTTGCTTGGCCAAAAACTGCGTATGCGTTTTCTCCTGAATATATTCAGGAATATATTCAGGAGAAAACGCATACGCCCTTTTTGTCCCAGTGCGTCATTGTCGAAGTTGTGCCCCTCTTCCTGTGCTTTAAAGACGATTCCAACGTACCTCTTGAAATCTGTTTCCTGCTATTCTGCCTCGCTTTCAAGTCCGCCTCGATGCCTTCCCTCAACAGATTTTTGTTCGATAGTTGTCCTTTATTACTCTGCCAGTTTGTGAGTTGCTGTGCCCCTGAGCTCCATTTTTCATCTCGTATTTGTGAGCTGTACGCAAGTCCAAAATTTTGGTTCAGGACCTATACTTGTTCCCGGTGGGTCGCTGAGACTTTGGTTAATTCTTCTTCCTGCCGGGAAATTAGAGTGACATGTGCCCGTCCAAATGCCTAACAGCTACTCTCTCATTGGTTCTCCCCCTTCCATTCCATCCTCTGCCAAATTGGCAACCTGTGCTAACCAGGAGCTTAAAAGGGCTGTCTCTCCAAGTTGGGAGATTGATAGTAAAGCAGTTGGAAAGTCAAACTGGAGCACAAGGAGAGGGACTATTCGTTGAGTTTTAGAAACCTATTGTATTCACAGAGTGTCCATTCTCTAGGTTTCCCATACATGTTATATCTGTAGTAATCTTCCCTTCAACATGGAGAGTTGGGACCCATGGAATGGGGGCCATGAATTTTTGCTTTAAAGGGTCTGCATTTGCTCACCCAATCTCACCAATCCACTCAGTCCCAAGTGTCCAGCTTTATGCCACGTCCAGCTGTCATTGTAGATAGGGTCATTCCAGGTTTCATCAGAGACCCTGAAGGAATTGTAAAGAATTTCCCTGTTTTTTGGATTTGTTTTTGAAATTCCTTTTTATAGTGGCTTTGAGCTGATTCTGGCTGCCATGTTTATGCCAGTCTAGACACACTTGATTCCCTTATGGAGACATATCAATACATAGGTTTTAAGTTTCTTACTAGTCAGATCTATTCCTCTGCGGGAAATATGGGGTTTTGAGTCCATTTCTCTGAGGAAGGTGAAGGTCTTGTCTATTGCAAAGTTGGTTTAAGAAATGGTACCTGTGCTTATATCAATCTCTGGTTTTATGCATCACCCCACTTCTCCTTCCCCCTTAAGCAGGCATAAGAGTGTTTTCTTATTGTGAGACTCTATTCTCTTTCCTAACTCAGTTCATTTGTAGCCATGTTTACAGGATCTTCATAAGTGATATCTTATGATAAGTTTCTTTTTCTGTGTGACTTATTTCACTTAGAATCATCGTACTTGAATCCACTCACTTTGCTGCTCCAGGACTTATGTCATTGATTTCATGGCTGAGGGATATTCCATCCTACATAATTACCACAATTTTTTGAACCATTTTTATATTTCCTGGGATATTTAAGGTGTTCCCAAGTTGAGGTTCTTGTAAGCAGTGCAGCCCTAAATTTGGGGGTGGCTCTGTTTATGATTTACAGTTTTCCCAAGGTATATTCCCAAGACTGGAAGTGCCCTTGGCTCTGTAGCTCAGTTGTTTACTTGTTTTAGGGAATGCAATGCACGCCTCCAGTGAGGCAGTTGGCAATTTACATCACGCCCATCAGCATAACAAGGCTCCCTGTTTTCCAGGGCCTGCCTTGCCTTTCTGGTTTTTACATATTTTGTGTCTGTCCCTTTTCACCGGTGGAAAGTGATACTTCTTTGTAGTGCAGATTTGCATTGCCCGCTTGCTTGCTTGGCCAAAAAGGGCGTATGCGTTTTCTCCTGAATATATTCAGGAGAAAATGCATACGCCCTTTTTGGCCAAGTGTGTCATTGTCGAAGTTGTGCCCCTCTTCCTATGCTTCAAAGGCGATTCCAACGTACATCTTGAAATCTGTCTCCTGCTATTCTGCCTCGCTTTCAAGTCCGCCTCGTTGCCTTCCCTCAACAGATTTTTGGACGATACTTGTCCTTTATTACTCTGCCAGTTTATGAATTGCTATGCCCTTGAGCTCCATTTTTCAACTCGTTTTTTGTGAGCTCTACGCAAGTCCAAAATTTTGGTTCAGGAACTATACTGGTTGCAGGTGGGTGGCTGAGACTCTGGTTAATTATTCTTCCTGCCGGGAAATTAGAGTGACATGTGCCAGTCCAAATGCCTAACAGCTACTCTCTCATTGGTTCTCCCTCTTCCCTTCCATCCTCTTGCAAATTGGCAACCTGTGCGAACCAGAAGGTTAAAGGGGTTGTCTCTCCAAGTTGGGAGATTGATAGTAAAGCAGTTGGAAAGTCAAACCGGAGCACCAGGAGAGGGACTACCCTTTGAGTTTTAGAAACCTTTTGTATTCACAGTGTGTCCATTCTCTAGGTTTCCCGTACATGTTATAGCAGTGGTAATATTCCCTTCAACATGGAGAGTTGGGACCCATGGAATGGGGGCCATGCATTTTTGCTTTAAACGGTCTGCATTTGCTCACCCAATCTCACCAACCCTATCAGTCCCAATTGAACAGCCTTATGCCACATCCAGCTGTCATAGTAGTTAGGGTCATTCCAGGTTTCATCAGAGACCCTGAAGGAATTGTAAAGAATTTCCCTGTTTTTTGATTTTGTTTTTGAAATTCCTTTTTATAGTGGGTTTGAGCTGATTCTCGCTGCCATGTTTATGCCACTCTACACACTTGATTCCCTTACGGAGACATATCAAAACATAAGATTTAATATTCTTAATAGTGAGATCTATTACTCTGCGTGAAATGTGGGGTTTTGAGTCCCTTTCACTGAGGAAGGTGTAGGTCTTGTCTATTCCAAAGTTGGTTTTAGAAATGGTTCCTGTGCTTATATCAAACTCTGGTTTTATGCATCACCCCACCTCTCCTTCCCCCTTAAGCAGGAATAAGAGTGTTTTCTAAATGTGAGACTCTGTTCTCTTTCCTAACTCAGTTCATGTGTAGCCATGTTTACAGGATCTTCATAAGTGATATCTTATGATAAGTTTCTTTTTCTGTGTGACTTATTTCACTTAGAATCATCGTACCTGAATCCACTCACTTTGCTGCTCCTGGTATTATGACATTGATTACATGGCTGAGGGATAATCCATCGTACGTAAGTACCACAATTTTTTGAACCATTTTTATATTTCCTGGTATATTTATGGTGTACCCAAGTTGAGGTTCTTGTAAGCAGTGCAGCCCTAAATTTGGGGGTGGCTCTGTCTTATTGATTTTCAGTTTTCACAAGGTATATTCCCTAGACTGGAAGTGCCCTTGGCTCTGTAGCTCTGTTGTTTACTTGTTTTAGGGAACACAATGCACTCCTCCAGTGAGGCAGTTGGCAATTTACATCCTGCCCATCAGCATAACAAGGCTCCCTGTGTTCCAGGGCCTGTCTTGCCTATCTGGTTTTTACACATTTTGTGGATGTCCCTTTTGACCGGTGGGAAGTGATACTTCTTTGTAGTACAGATTTGCATTGCCCGCTTGCTGGCTTGGCCATAAAAGGGCGTATGCATTTTCTCCTGAATATATTCAGGAGAAAACGCATACGCACTTTTTGGCCAAGTGCGTCATTGTCGAAGTTGTGCCCCTCTTCCTGTGCTTTAAAGGTGATTCCAGCGTACCTCTTGAAATCTGTTTCCTGCTCTTCTGCCTCGCTTTCAAGTCTGCCTCGTTCCCTTCCCTCAACAGATTTTAGGATGATAGTTGTCCTTTATTACTCTCCCAGTTTGTGAATTGCTGTGCCCCGCAGCTCCATTTTTCAACTCGTTTTTTGTGAGCTGTACGCAAGTCCAAAATTTTGTTTCAGGACCTATACTGGTTCCCGGTGGGTGGCTGAGACTTTGGTTAATTCTTCCTCCTACCGGGAAATTAGAGTGACCTGTGCCTGTCCAAATGCCTAACACCTAGTCTCTCATTGGTTCTCCCTCTTCCCTTGCATCCTCTGACAAATTGGCAACGTGGGCGAACCAGGACCTTAAATGGTCTGTCTTTCCAAGTTGGAAGATTGATAGTAAAGCAGTTGGAAAGTCAAACCGGAGCACCAGGAGAGGGACTATTCGTTCAGTTTTAGAAACATTTTGTATTAACATTGTGTCCATTCTCTAGGTTTCCCGTACATGTTATAGCTGTAATAATATTCCCTTCAACGTGGAGAGTTGGGACCCAAGGAATGGGGGCCATGCATTTTTGCTTTAAAGGGTCTGCATTTGCTCACCCAATCTCACCAATCCTCTCAGTCCCAAGTGTCCAGCCTTATGCCACATCCAGCTGTCATTGTAGATAAGGTCATTCCAGGTTTCATCCGAGACCGTGAAGGAAATGTAAAGAATTTCCCTGTTTTTTGGTTTTGTTTTTGAAATTCCTTTTCATAGAGGGTTTGAGCTGATTCTCGCTGCCATGTTTATGCCAGTCTACACACTTGATTCCCTTACGGAGACATATCAATACATAAGTTTTAGGATTGTTACTAGTCAGATCTATTCCTCTGCCGTAAATATGGGGATTTGAGTGCCTTTAACTGAGGAAGGTGTAGGTCTTGTCTATTCCACAGTTGGTTTTACAAACGGTACCTGTGCTTATATCAAACTCTGGTTTTATGCATCACCCCACCTCTCCTCCCCCCTTAAGCAGGCATAACAGTGTTTTCTAAATGTGAGACTCTGTTCTCTTTCTTAACTCATTTCATGTGTAGCCATGTTTACAGGATCTTCATAAGTGATATCTTATGATAAGTTTCTTTTTCTGTGAGACTTCACTTAGAATCATCGTACCTGAATCTACTCACTTTGCTGCTCCTGGTCTTATGACATTGATTTCATGGCTGAGTGATATTCCATCGTACATAAGTACCACAATTTTTTGAACCATATTTATATTTCCTGGGATATTTAAGGTGTACCCAAGTTGAGGTTCTTTTAAGAAGTGCAGCCCTAAATTTGGGGGTGGCTCTGTCTTATTGATTTTCAGTTTTCCCAAGGTATATTCCCTAGACTGGAAGTGCCCTTGGCTCTGTAGCTCTGTTGTTTACTTGTTTTAGGGAACGCAATGCACTCCTCCAGTGAGGCAGTTGGCAATTTACATCCCGCCCATCAGCATAACAAAGCCCCCTCTTCTCCAGGGCCTGTCTTGCCTTTCTGGTTTTTACACATTTTGTGGCTGACCCTTTTGACCGGTGGGAAGTGATACTTCTTTGTAGTGCAGATTTGCATTGCCCGCTTGCTTTCTTGGCCATAAAGGGCGTATGCGTTTTCTCCTGAATATATTTAGGAGAAAACGCATACGCCCTTTTTGGCCAAGTGCGTCATTGTCGATGTTGTGACCCTCTCCTGTGCTTTAAAGGCGATTACAACGTACCTCTTGAAATCTCTTTCCTGCTATTCTGCCTCGCTTTCAAGTCCGCCTCATTGCCTTCCCTCAACCGATTTTCGGACCATAGTGGTCATTTATTACTCTGCCTGTTTGTGAATTGCTGTGCCCCTGAGCTCCATTTTTCAACTCGTTTTTTGTGAGCTCTACGCAAGTCCGAAATATTGTTTCAGGACCTATACTGGTTCCCGGTGGGTGGCTGAGACTTTCGTTAATTCTTCTTCCTGCCGGGAAAATAGAGTGACCTGTGCCCGTCCAAATGCCTAACAGCTACTCTCTCATTGGTTCTCCCTCTTCCCTTCCATCCTCTGCCAAATTGGCATCCTGTGCGAACCAGGAGTTGAAAGGGGCTGTCTCTCCATGTTGGGAGATTGATAGTAAAGCAGTTGGAAAGTCAAACCCGAGCACCAGGAGAGGGAACATTCGTTGAGTTTTAGAAACCTTTTGTATTCACAGAGTGTCTATTCTCTAGGTTTCCCGTACATGTTATAGCTGTAGTAATATTCCCTTTAACCTGGAGAGTTGGGACACATGGAATGGGGGCGATGCATTATTGCTTTAAAGGGTCTGCATTTGCTCACCCATTCTCACCAATCCTCTCAGCCCCAAGTGTCCAGCCTTATGCCACATCCAGCTGTCATTGTAGATAGTGTCATTCCATGTTTCATCAGAGACCCTGAAGGAATTGTAAAGAATTTCCCTGTTTTTTGGTTTTGTTTTTGAAATTCCTTTTTATAGTGGGTTTGAGCTGATTCTCGCTGCCATGTTTATGCCAGTCTAGAAACAGTTGATTCTCTTATGGAGACATATGAATGCATAGGTTTTAAGATTCTTACTAGTCAGATCTATTCCTCTGCGCGAAATATGGGGTGTTGAGTCCGTTGCACTGAGTAAGGTGTAGGTCTTGTCCATTCCAAAGTTGATTTTACAATCGGTACCTGTACTTATGTCAAACTCTGGTTTTATGCATCACCCCACCTCTCCTTTCCCCTTAAGCAGGCATAAGAATGTTTTCTAAATATGAGACTCTGTTCTCTTTCTTACCTCAGTTCATGTGTAGCCATGTTTACAGGATCTTCGTAAGTGATATCTTATAATAAGTTTCTTTTTCTGTGTGACTTATTTCACTTAGAATCATCGTACCTGAATCCACTCACTTTGCTGCTCCTTGTTTTATGGCACTGATTTCATGGCTGAGTGATATTCCATCGTACATAAGTACCACAATTTTTTGAACCATTTTTATATTTCCTGGGATATTTAAGTTGTACCCAGTTTGAAGTTCTTGTAAGCAGTGCAGCCCTAAATTTTGTGGTGGCTCTGTCTTATTGATTTTCAGTTTTCCCAAGGTATATTCCCTAGACTGGAAGTGCCCTTGGCTCCGTAGCTCTGTTATTTACTTGTTTTAGGGAACACAAAGCACTCCTCCTGTGAGGCAGTTGGCAATTTACATCCCGCCCATCAGCATAACAAGGCTCCCTGTTCTCCAGGGCCTGTCTTGCCTTTCTGGTTTTTACACACTTTGTGGATGTCCCTTTTGACCTGAGGTAAGTGATACTTCTTTGTAGTGCAGATTTGCATTGCCCGCTTGCTTGCTTGGCCGAAAAGGGTGTATGCGTTTTCTCCTGAATATATTCAGGAGAAAACGCATACGCCCTTTTTGGCCATGTGCGTCATTGTCGAAGTTGTGGCCCTCTTCCTGTGCTTTACAGGCGATTCCAACGTACCTCTTGAAATCTGTTTCCTGCTCTTCTGCCTCGCTTTCAAGTCTGCCTCATAGCCTTCCCTCAACAGATTTTTGGACGATAGTTGTCCTTTATTACTCTGCCAGTTTGTGAAATGCTATGCCCCTGAGCTCCATTTTTCAACTCGTTTTTTGTGAGCTGTACGCAAGTCCAAAATTTTGGTTCAGGACCTATACTGGTTCCCGGTGGGAGGCTGAGACTTTAGTTAATTCTTCTTTCTGCCTGGAAATTAGAACGACATGTGCCCGTCCAAATGCCTAACAGCTACTCTCTCATTGGTTCTCCCGCTTCCCTTCCATCCTCTGCCAATTTGGCAACCTGTGCGAACCAGGAGGTTAAAGGGACTGTCTCTCCAAGTTGAAAGATTGATAGTAAAGCAGTTGGAAAGTCAAACCGGAACACCAGGAGAGGGACTATTCGTTGAGATTTAGAAACCTTTTGTATTCACAGTGTGTCCATTCTGTAGGTTTGCCGTACATGTTATAGCTTTAGTAATATTCCCTTCAACCTGGAGAGTTGGGACCCATGGAATGGGGGCCATGCATTATTGCTTTAAAGGGTCTGCATTTGCTCACCCAATCTCACCAATCTTCTCAGTACCACCTGCCCAGCCTTATGACACATCCAGCTGTCATTGTAGATAGGGTCATTCCAGGTTTCATCAGAGACCCTGAAGGAATTGTAAAGAATTTCCCTGTTTTTTGGTTTTGTTTTGAAATTCCTTTTTATAGTGGGTTTGAACTGATTCTCACTGCCATGTTTATGCCAGTCTAGACACACTTGATTCCCTTACGGAGACATATCAATACATAGGTTTTAATATTCTTACTAGTCAGATCTATTCCTCTGCGGGAAATATGGGGTTTTGAGTCCCTTTCACTGAGTAAGGTGTAGGTCTTGTCTATTCCACAGTTGGTTTTACAAACGGTACCTGTGCTTATATCAAACTCTGGTTTTATGCATCACCCCACCTCTCCTTCCCCCTTAAACAGGCATAAGAGTGCTTTCTAAATGTGAGACTCTGTTCTCTTTCCTAACTCAGTTCATGTGTAGCTATGTTTACAGGATCTTCGTAAGTGATATCTTTTGATAAGTTTCTTTTTCCGTGTGACTTATTTCACTTAGAATCATCATACCTGAATCCACTCACTTTGCTGCTCCTGGTCTTATGACATTGATTTCATGGCTGAGGGATAGTCCATCGTACGTAAGTACCGCAATTTTTTGAAACATTTTTCTATTTCCTGGGATATTTAAGGTGTACCCAAGTTGAGGTTCTTGTAAGCAGTGCAGCCCTAAACTTGGGGGTGGCTCTGTCTTATTGATTTTCAGTTTACCCAAGGTATATTCCCTAGACTGGAAGTGCCCTTGGCTGTGTAGCTCTGTTGTTTACTTGTTTTAGGGAACACAATGCACTCCTTCAGTGAGGCAGTTGGCAATTTACATCCCGCCCATCAGCATAACAAGGCTCCCTGTACTCCAGGGCGTTTCTAGCCTTTCTGGTTTTTACACATTTGTGGATGTCCATTTTAACCAGTGCTAAGTGATACTTCTTTGTAGTGCAGATTTGCATTCCTCGCTTGCTTGCTTGGCAAAAAGGGCCTATGCGTATTCTCCTGAATATATTCAGGAGAAAACTCATACGCCCTTTTTGGCCAAGTGCATCATTGTCGAAGTTGGGCCCCTCTTCCTGTGCTTTAAAGGCGATTCCAACATACCTCTTGAAAAATGTTTCCTGCGATTCTGCCTTGCTTTCAACTCTGCCTCGTTGTCTTCCCTCAACAGATTTTGGACGATAGTTTTCCATTATTATTCTGCCAGTTTGTGAATTGCTGTGCCCCTGAGCTCCATTTTTCAACTCGCATTTTGCGAGCTGTACGCAAGTCCAAAATTTTGGTTCAGGACCTATACTGGTTCCCGGTGGGTGGCTGAGATTTTGGTTAATTTTTCTTCCTGCCGGGAAATTAGAGTGACATGTGCCCGTCCAAATACCTAACAGCTACTCTCTCATTGGTTCTCCCTGTTCCCTTCCATCCTCTGCCAATTTGGCAACCTGTGCGAACCAGGAGGTTAAAGGGACTGTCTCTCCAAGTTGAAAGATTGATAGTAAAGCAGTTGGAAAGTCAAACCGGAGCACCAGGAGAGGGACTATTCGTTGAGTTTTAGAAACCTTTTGTATTCACAGTGTGTCCATTCTCTAGGTTTCCCATACATGTTTTAGCTGTAGTAATATTCCCTTCAACCTGGAGAGTTGGGACCCATGGAATGGGGGCCATGCATTTTTGCTTTAAAGGGTCTCCATTTGCTCACCCAATCTCACCTATCCTCTCAGTCCCAAGTGTCCAGCCTTTTACCACATCCAGCTGTCATTGTAGATAGGGTCATTCCAGGTTTCATCAGAGACCCTCTAGGAATTGTCAAGAATTTCCCTGTTTTTTGGATTTGTTTTTGAAATTCCTTTTTATAGTTGGTTTGAGCTGATTCTTGCTGTCATGTTTATGCCAGTCTAGACACACATGATTCCCTTACAGAGACATATGAATACATAGGTTTTATGATTCTTACTAGTCAGATCTATTCCTCTGCCCGAAATATGGGGTTTTGAGTCCCTTTCACTGAGGAAGGTGTAGTTCTTGTCTATTCCACAGTTGGTTTTAGAAATGGTACCTGTACTTATATCAAACTCTGGTTTTATGCATCACCCCACCTCTCCTTTCCCCTTATCCAGGCATAAGAGTGTTTTCTAAATGTGAGACTCTGTTCTCTTTCCTAACTCAGTTCATGTGTAGCCATGTTTACAGGATCTTCATAAGTGCTATCTTATGATAAGTTTCTTTTTCTGTGTGACTTATTTCACTTAGAATCATCGTACCTGAATCCACTCACTTTGCTGCTCCTAGTCTTATGACATTGATTTCATGGCTGAGGGATATTCCATCGTACATAAATACCACAGTTTTTTGAACCATTTTTATATTTCCTGGGATATTTCAGGGGTACACAAATTGAGGTTCTTGTAAGCAGTGCAGCCCTAAATTTGGGGGTGGCTCTGTCTTATTGATTTTCAGTTTTCCCAAGGTATATTCCCTAGACTGGAAGTGCCCTTGGCTCTGTAACTCTGTTGTTTACTTGTTTTAGGGAACACAATGCACTCCTCCTGTGAGGCAGTTGGCAATTTACATCCCGCCCATCAGCATAACATGGCTCCCTGTTCTCCAGGGCCGGTCTTGCATTTCTGGTTTTTACACATTTGTGGATGTCCCTTTTGACTGGTGGGAATTGATACTTCTTTGTAGTGCAGATTTGCATTGCCTGCTTGCTTGCTTGGCCAAAAAGGGCGTATGCGTTTTCTCCTGAATATATTCAGGAGAAAACGCATACGCCCTTTTTGGCCAAGTGCGTCACTGTCGATGTTGTAACCCTCTTCCTGTGCTTTAAAGGCGATTCCAACGTACCTCTTGACATCTGTTTCCTGCTATTCTGCCTCGTTTTCAAGTCCGCCTCTTTGCCTTCCCTCAACAGATTTTTGGACGATAGTTGTCCTTTATTACTCTGCCAGTTTGTGAATTGCTGTGCCCCTGAGCTCCATTTTTCAACTGATTTTTTTTGAGCTGTACGCAAGTCAAGAGTTTTGTTTCAGGACCTATAGTGGTTCCCGGTGGGTGGCTGAGACTGTGGGTAATTCTTCTTCCTGCCGGGAAATTAGAGTGACATGTGCCCGTCCAAATGCCTAACAGCTACTCTCTCATTGGTTCTCCCTCTTCCCTTCCATCCTCTGCAAAATTGGCAACCTGTGCGAACCAGGAGGTTAAAGGGGTGGTCTCTCCAAGTTGGGAGATTGATAGTAAAGCAGTTGGAAAGTCAAACCGTATCACCAGCAGAGGGACTACTCGTTGAGTTTTAGAAACCTTTTGTATTCACAGTGTGTCCATTCTCTAGGTTTGCCGTACATGTTATAGCTTTAGTAATATTCCCTTCAACCTGGAGAGTTGGGACCCATGGAATGGGGGCCATGCATTATTGCTTTAAAGGGTCTGCATTTGCTCACCCAATCTCACCAATCCTCTCAGTCCCACGTGTCCAGCCTTATGCCACATCCAGCTGTCATTGTAGATATGGTCATTCCAGGTTTCATCAGAGACCTTGAAGGAATTTTAAAGAATTTCCCTGTTTTTTGGTTTTGTTTTGAAATTCCTTTTTATAGTGGGTTTGAACTGATTCTAACTGCCATGTTTATGCCAGTCTAGACACACTTGATTCCCTTACGGAGACATATCAATACATAGGTTTTAATATTCTTACTAGTCAGATGTATTCCTCTGCGTGAAATATGGGGTTTTGAGTCCCTTTCACTGAGGAAGGTGTAGGTCTTGTCTATTCCATGTTGGTTTTTAGAATGGTACCTGTGCTTATATCAAACTCTGGTTTTATGCATCTCCCCACCTCTCCTTGCCCCTTCAGTGGGCATAAGAGTGTTTTCTAAATGTGAGACTCTGTTCTCTTTCCTAACTCAGTTCATGTGTAGCCATGTTTACAGGATCTTCATAAGTGATATCTTATGATAATTTTCGTTTTCTGTGTGACTTATTTCAATTAGAATCATCATACCTGAATCCACTCACTTTGCTGCTACTGGTCTTATGACATTGATTTCATGGCTGAGGGATATTCTATCGTACGTAAGTACCACAATCTTTTAAACCATTTTTATATTTCCTGGGATATTTAAGTTGTACCCAAGTTGAGGTTCTTGTAAGCAGTGCAGCCCTAAATTAGGGGGTGGCTCTGTCATATTGATTTTCAGTTTTCCCAAGGTATATTCCCTAGACTGGAAGTGCCCTTGGCTCTGTAGCTCTGTTGTTTACTTGTTTTAGTTAACTCAATGCACTCCTCCAGTGAGGCAGTTGGCAATTTACATCCCGCACATCAGCATAACAAGGCTCCCTCTTCTGCAGTGCCTGTCTTGCCTTTCTGGTTTTTACACACTTTGTGGATGTCCGTTTTGACAGGTGGGATGTGACACTTCTTTGTAGTGCAGATTTGTGTTTCACGCTTGCTTGCTTGGCCAAAAAGGGCGTATGCATTTTCTCCAGAATATATTCAGGGGAAATCGCATACGCCCATTTTGGCCATGTGCGTCATTGTCGAAGTTGTGGCCCTCTTCCTGTGCTTTACAGGCGATTCCAACGTACCTCTTGAAATCTGTTTCCTGCTCTTCTGCCTCGCTTTCAAGTCTGCCTCATAGCCTTCCCTCAACAGATTTTTGGACGATAGTTGTCCTTTATTACTCTGCCAGTTTGTGAAATGCTATGCCCCTGAGCTCCATTTTTCAACTCGTTTTTTGTGAGCTGTACGCAAGTCCAAAATTTTGGTTCAGGACCTATACTGGTTCCCGGTGGGAGGCTGAGACTTTAGTTAATTCTTCTTTCTGCCTGGAAATTAGAACAACATGTGCCCGTCCAAATGCCTAACAGCTACTCTCTCATTGGTTCTCCCGCTTCCCTTCCATCCTCTGCCAATTTGGCAACCTGTGCGAACCAGGAGGTTAAAGGGACTGTCTCTCCAAGTTGAAAGATTGATAGTAAAGCAGTTGGAAAGTCAAACCGGAACACCAGGAGAGGGACTATTCGTTGAGATTTAGAAACCTTTTGTATTCACAGTGTGTCCATTCTGTAGGTTTGCCGTACATGTTATAGCTTTAGTAATATTCCCTTCAACCTGGAGAGTTGGGACCCATGGAATGGGGGCCATGCATTATTGCTTTAAAGGGTCTGCATTTGCTCACCCAATCTCACCAATCTTCTCAGTACCACCTGCCCAGCCTTATGACACATCCAGCTGTCATTGTAGATAGGGTCATTCCAGGTTTCATCAGAGACCCTGAAGGAATTGTAAAGAATTTCCCTGTTTTTTGGTTTTGTTTTGAAATTCCTTTTTATAGTGGGTTTGAACTGATTCTCACTGCCATGTTTATGCCAGTCTAGACACACTTGATTCCCTTACGGAGACATATCAATACATAGGTTTTAATATTCTTACTAGTCAGATCTATTCCTCTGCGGGAAATATGGGGTTTTGAGTCCCTTTCACTGAGTAAGGTGTAGGTCTTGTCTATTCCACAGTTGGTTTTACAAACGGTACCTGTGCTTATATCAAACTCTGGTTTTATGCATCACCCCACCTCTCCTTCCCCCTTAAACAGGCATAAGAGTGCTTTCTAAATGTGAGACTCTGTTCTCTTTCCTAACTCAGTTCATGTGTAGCTATGTTTACAGGATCTTCGTAAGTGATATCTTTTGATAAGTTTCTTTTTCCGTGTGACTTATTTCACTTAGAATCATCATACCTGAATCCACTCACTTTGCTGCTCCTGGTCTTATGACATTGATTTCATGGCTGAGGGATAGTCCATCGTACGTAAGTACCGCAATTTTTTGAAACATTTTTCTATTTCCTGGGATATTTAAGGTGTACCCAAGTTGAGGTTCTTGTAAGCAGTGCAGCCCTAAACTTGGGGGTGGCTCTGTCTTATTGATTTTCAGTTTACCCAAGGTATATTCCCTAGACTGGAAGTGCCCTTGGCTGTGTAGCTCTGTTGTTTACTTGTTTTAGGGAACACAATGCACTCCTTCAGTGAGGCAGTTGGCAATTTACATCCCGCCCATCAGCATAACAAGGCTCCCTGTACTCCAGGGCGTTTCTAGCCTTTCTGGTTTTTACACATTTGTGGATGTCCATTTTAACCAGTGCTAAGTGATACTTCTTTGTAGTGCAGATTTGCATTCCTCGCTTGCTTGCTTGGCAAAAAGGGCCTATGCGTATTCTCCTGAATATATTCAGGAGAAAACTCATACGCCCTTTTTGGCCAAGTGCATCATTGTCGAAGTTGGGCCCCTCTTCCTGTGCTTTAAAGGCGATTCCAACATACCTCTTGAAAAATGTTTCCTGCGATTCTGCCTTGCTTTCAACTCTGCCTCGTTGTCTTCCCTCAACAGATTTTGGACGATAGTTTTCCATTATTATTCTGCCAGTTTGTGAATTGCTGTGCCCCTGAGCTCCATTTTTCAACTCGCATTTTGCGAGCTGTACGCAAGTCCAAAATTTTGGTTCAGGACCTATACTGGTTCCCGGTGGGTGGCTGAGATTTTGGTTAATTTTTCTTCCTGCCGGGAAATTAGAGTGACATGTGCCCGTCCAAATACCTAACAGCTACTCTCTCATTGGTTCTCCCTGTTCCCTTCCATCCTCTGCCAATTTGGCAACCTGTGCGAACCAGGAGGTTAAAGGGACTGTCTCTCCAAGTTGAAAGATTGATAGTAAAGCAGTTGGAAAGTCAAACCGGAGCACCAGGAGAGGGACTATTCGTTGAGTTTTAGAAACCTTTTGTATTCACAGTGTGTCCATTCTCTAGGTTTCCCATACATGTTTTAGCTGTAGTAATATTCCCTTCAACCTGGAGAGTTGGGACCCATGGAATGGGGGCCATGCATTTTTGCTTTAAAGGGTCTCCATTTGCTCACCCAATCTCACCTATCCTCTCAGTCCCAAGTGTCCAGCCTTTTACCACATCCAGCTGTCATTGTAGATAGGGTCATTCCAGGTTTCATCAGAGACCCTCTAGGAATTGTCAAGAATTTCCCTGTTTTTTGGATTTGTTTTTGAAATTCCTTTTTATAGTTGGTTTGAGCTGATTCTTGCTGTCATGTTTATGCCAGTCTAGACACACATGATTCCCTTACAGAGACATATGAATACATAGGTTTTATGATTCTTACTAGTCAGATCTATTCCTCTGCCCGAAATATGGGGTTTTGAGTCCCTTTCACTGAGGAAGGTGTAGTTCTTGTCTATTCCACAGTTGGTTTTAGAAATGGTACCTGTACTTATATCAAACTCTGGTTTTATGCATCACCCCACCTCTCCTTTCCCCTTATCCAGGCATAAGAGTGTTTTCTAAATGTGAGACTCTGTTCTCTTTCCTAACTCAGTTCATGTGTAGCCATGTTTACAGGATCTTCATAAGTGCTATCTTATGATAAGTTTCTTTTTCTGTGTGACTTATTTCACTTAGAATCATCGTACCTGAATCCACTCACTTTGCTGCTCCTAGTCTTATGACATTGATTTCATGGCTGAGGGATATTCCATCGTACATAAATACCACAGTTTTTTGAACCATTTTTATATTTCCTGGGATATTTCAGGGGTACACAAATTGAGGTTCTTGTAAGCAGTGCAGCCCTAAATTTGGGGGTGGCTCTGTCTTATTGATTTTCAGTTTTCCCAAGGTATATTCCCTAGACTGGAAGTGCCCTTGGCTCTGTAACTCTGTTGTTTACTTGTTTTAGGGAACACAATGCACTCCTCCTGTGAGGCAGTTGGCAATTTACATCCCGCCCATCAGCATAACATGGCTCCCTGTTCTCCAGGGCCGGTCTTGCATTTCTGGTTTTTACACATTTGTGGATGTCCCTTTTGACTGGTGGGAATTGATACTTCTTTGTAGTGCAGATTTGCATTGCCTGCTTGCTTGCTTGGCCAAAAAGGGCGTATGCGTTTTCTCCTGAATATATTCAGGAGAAAACGCATACGCCCTTTTTGGCCAAGTGCGTCAATGTCGATGTTGTAACCCTCTTCCTGTGCTTTAAAGGCGATTCCAACGTACCTCTTGACATCTGTTTCCTGCTATTCTGCCTCGTTTTCAAGTCCGCCTCTTTGCCTTCCCTCAACAGATTTTTGGACGATAGTTGTCCTTTATTACTCTGCCAGTTTGTGAATTGCTGTGCCCCTGAGCTCCATTTTTCAACTGATTTTTTTTGAGCTGTACGCAAGTCAAGAGTTTTGTTTCAGGACCTATAGTGGTTCCCGGTGGGTGGCTGAGACTGTGGGTAATTCTTCTTCCTGCCGGGAAATTAGAGTGACATGTGCCCGTCCAAATGCCTAACAGCTACTCTCTCATTGGTTCTCCCTCTTCCCTTCCATCCTCTGCAAAATTGGCAACCTGTGCGAACCAGGAGGTTAAAGGGGTGGTCTCTCCAAGTTGGGAGATTGATAGTAAAGCAGTTGGAAAGTCAAACCTTATCACCAGCAGAGGGACTACTCGTTGAGTTTTAGAAACCTTTTGTATTCACAGTGTGTCCATTCTCTAGGTTTGCCGTACATGTTATAGCTTTAGTAATATTCCCTTCAACCTGGAGAGTTGGGACCCATGGAATGGGGGCCATGCATTATTGTTTTAAAGGGTCTGCATTTGCTCACCCAATCTCACCAATCCTCTCAGTCCCACGTGTCCAGCCTTATGCCACATCCAGCTGTCATTGTAGATATGGTCATTCCAGGTTTCATCAGAGACCTTGAAGGAATTTTAAAGAATTTCCCTGTTTTTTGGTTTTGTTTTGAAATTCCTTTTTATAGTGGGTTTGAACTGATTCTAACTGCCATGTTTATGCCAGTCTAGACACACTTGATTCCCTTACGGAGACATATCAATACATAGGTTTTAATATTCTTACTAGTCAGATGTATTCCTCTGCGTGAAATATGGGGTTTTGAGTCCCTTTCACTGAGGAAGGTGTAGGTCTTGTCTATTCCATGTTGGTTTTTAGAATGGTACCTGTGCTTATATCAAACTCTGGTTTTATGCATCTCCCCACCTCTCCTTGCCCCTTCAGCGGGCATAAGAGTGTTTTCTAAATGTGAGACTCTGTTCTCTTTCCTAACTCAGTTCATGTGTAGCCATGTTTACAGGATGTTCATAAGTGATATCTTATGATAATTTTCGTTTTCTGTGTGACTTATTTCAATTAGAATCATCATACCTGAATCCACTCACTTTGCTGCTACTGGTCTTATGACATTGATTTCATGGCTGAGGGATATTCTATCGTACGTAAGTACCACAATCTTTTAAACCATTTTTATATTTCCTGGGATATTTAAGTTGTACCCAAGTTGAGGTTCTTGTAAGCAGTGCAGCCCTAAATTAGGGGGTGGCTCTGTCATATTGATTTTCAGTTTTCCCAAGGTATATTCCCTAGACTGGAAGTGCCCTTGGCTCTGTAGCTCTGTTGTTTACTTGTTTTAGTTAACTCAATGCACTCCTCCAGTGAGGCAGTTGGCAATTTACATCCCGCACATCAGCATAACAAGGCTCCCTCTTCTGCAGTGCCTGTCTTGCCTTTCTGGTTTTTACACATTTTGTGGATGTCCGTTTTGACAGGTGGGATGTGACACTTCTTTGTAGTGCAGATTTGTGTTTCACGCTTGCTTGCTTGGCCAAAAAGGGCGTATGCATTTTCTCCAGAATATATTCAGGGGAAATCGCATACGCCCATTTTGGCCAAGTGCATCATTGTCGAAGTTGTGTCCCTCTTCCTGTGCTTTGCTGGCGATTCCAACGTACCTCTTGAAATCTGTTTCCTGCTATTCTTCCTCGCATTCATGTCCGCCTCGTTTCCTTCACTCAACAGATTTTTGGACGATTGTTGTCCTTTATTACTCTGCCAGTTTGTGAATTGCTTTGCCCCTGTTATCCATTTTTCAACTCGTTTTTGTGAGCTGAACGCAATTCCAAAATTTTGCTTCACGACCTATACTGGTTCCTGGTGGGTGGCTGAGAGTTTGGTTAATTCTTCTTCATGCCGGCAAATTAGAGTGTCATATGCCTGTCCAAATGCCTAACAGCTACTCGCTCTTTGGTTCTCCCTTTTCCCTTTCATCCTTAGCCAAATTGGCAACCAGTGGGAACCAGGAGGTTAAAGGGGCTGTCTCTTCACGTTGGGAGATTTATAGTAAAGCAGTTGGAAAGTCAAAACGGAGCACCAGGAGAGGGACTGTTCGTTGTGTTTTAGAAACCTTTTGTATTCACAGGGTATCCACTCTCTTGGTTTCCCGTCCATGTTATAGCTTTTGTAATATTACCTTCAACCAGGAGAGTTGGGACCCATCGAATTGGTGGCATGCATTATGGCTTTAATGGGCCTGCATTTTCTCCGCCAATCTCACCAAACCCCTCAGTCCCATGTGTCCATCCTTATGTCTCTTCCAGCTGTCGTTGTAGATTGTGTCATTCCAGGTTGCATCAGAGCCCTTGAAGGAATTGTGTAAGAATATCGCTGTTTTTTTAATTTTTTTTTTTTGAAATTCAGTTTTATAATGGGGTTGAGCTGATTTTCCCTTACTTGTTTTTGCCGGTCTAGACAAACTTGATTCCCTTACAGTGACATATAAATACATTGGTTTTAAGATTCTTACTATTCAGATATATTCCTCTCCTGGAAATAGGGATTTTGAGTCCCGTTCACTACGGACGAAGTAGTTCTTGTCTATTCTATATTTGGATTATGGAACGGTACCTGTGCTAATATCAAACTCTGGTTTTGTGCATCTCCCCACCTCTCCTTTCCCCTTAAGCATGCATAAGAGTGTTTTCTAAATCTGAGACACTGTTCTATTTCCTAATACAGTTCATATGTAGCCATGTTTACATTCCCTTCGTAAGTGATATCTTATGTCAGAATGCACCATGGCCCTTGTCATAATAATGCTCCATGACCGCTGTCATCACATTGCACCATGCCTAGTTATCACAATGCTCCATTTCCCTTGTCATCACAATTCTCCTCGTCCTTGTCATCATGATGCTACATGACACTTCTCATCACAACATTACATGCTCTTGTCATTACAATTCTCCATGACCCCTTTCATCACAATGCTCCCTGACACCTGTCATCACAATGCTTCATGCCCCTTGTCATTACAGTGCTCCATGATGCTCGTCATCACAATTACCCAAGGTCTTCTCATCACAATGCTCCACGGTTTTGCCATCACAATGCTCCATGCCCTGGTCTTCTCACAGCTCAATGTCCCTTGTCCTCACAATTCTCCTCGTCCTTGTCATCACAATGCTCCATGGCACTTCTCATCACAATGTTATATGCCCTTGGCATCACAATACTCCATGCACTTGTCATCGCAATGCTCCATGACCCCTGTCATAGGAAGCTCCATGTGCTTGTCATCACAATGTTTCACGACCTGGAAATAAAAATTATCAGTGGCCCTTGTCATCACAATGCTCCATGCCCTTGTCATCACAATGCTCCTTTACCTTTGTCACAACAATCCTCCATGACACTTGGCATCACAATGCTCCGTGCTATTGTCATCACAATGGAACATGAAATATGTCATCACAATGCTCCCTGACACCTGTCTTCACAATACTCCATGAACTTGTCATCACAATGCTCCATGCCCTTGTCATCACAATGTGCCATGCCCAATGTCATCACAATAATCCATGAAACATCTCAGACCAATGCTCCATGCCCCTTTTCATCACAATGCTCCATGAACCCTGTCATCACAATGCACCATGCCCATCATCATAATGCTTCATGCTATTGTCATCACAATGAAATCAAAATGCTCCATCACCTCTATCATCACAATGCTCCAAACCCTTGTGATCACAATGTTCCATAACACTTGTGATCACAATGCCCCATGACGCTCGTCATCACAATTATCCATGGCCTTCTCATCACAATGCTCAAAGACATTTGTCATCACAATGCTCAATACCCTTGTCATCACAATGCTCCCTGACACTTGTCGTCAGAATGCTCCTTGAACCCTTTCATGACAAGGCTCCATGCCTTTTTCATCACAATGATCCATGCCCTTTTCATCACGATGCTCCAAGGCCCCTGCAGTAACAATGCTACTTGCCCTTGTCATCACAAAGCTCCATGACAAATGTCATGAGAATGCTCCATGGCCTTCTCATCACAATGCTCCATGCCATTGTCATCACAATGCTCCAAGACACCTGTAATCACAATGCTCCTTTCCTCTTTTCATCAGAATGCTCCATGAGACTTGTCATCACAAGGATCCATGGTCTTCTCATCAAAATACTCCAGGACATTGTCATCAAAATGCTCCATTCCCTTATCATCACAATGCTCCATGACCCCTGTCATCACAATACTCCATGTACATTTTCAGCCCAATACTCCATGACCTTCTCACCATAATGCTCCATGCCACATATCATCACAATGCTCCATGACCACTGTCATCACAACGTCCATGACACCTGACAACACAATGATCCGGGACTCTTGTCCTCACAATGCTCCATTCCCTAGTCATCACAATTCTCCATGCCTGTGTCAGCAAAATGCTACATCACCTTGTCATCACAATGCTCCATGCACTTGTCATCACAATACTCCATTACCATTGTCATCACAATCCTCCCTGAAACTTGGGGTCATATTGCTTCATGCCCTTGTCATCACAATGTTCCAAACCCTTGTGATCACAATGTTCTATAAAACTTGTCATCACAATGCTCCATGATGCCTGTCATGACAATACTCCAAGTCCTTATTGTCACAATGCTCCATGACCTTTGTCATCACAATGCTCAATACACTTCTCTTCACAATGCTCCCTGACACTTGTCGTCAGAATGCTCCTTGAACACTGTCATGAAAAGGCTCCATGCCTTTTTCATCAGAATGCTCCATGTCCTTTTCATCACAACGCTCCATGTCATTGTCATCACAATACTCCACAAGCTTGTCATCAGAATGCTCCATGGCCCCTGTCATCACAAAGCTCCATACCCTTAGACATTACAGTGCTCCATGATGCTCGTCATCACAATTATCCATGGTCTTGCCATCAAAATGCTCCACGGTCTTGCCATCACAATGCTCCATGCCTTGGTCATCCCAAAGCTCCATGTCCCCAGTCATCACAATGCTCCATGACCACTGTCATCACAATGCTCCATACCCCTTGTCATTAAAGTGCTCCATGACACTCGTCATCACAATTACCCATGGTCTTCTCATCAGAATCCTCCACGCACTTTTCATCAAAATGCTCCATGACCACTGACATCACAATGTTCCCTAACCACTGTCATCAAAATGTTCCATGACCCTTTTCATCCAATTGCTCCATGACCCGGTCATCACAATGCTCCATTACCCCGTCATAAAAATGATCCATGACCCGTGCCATCACCATGTTCCACGGCCTTGTCATCACAAGGCACCATGACCCTTGTCATCACAATGCTCCAAGACCCCTGTAATCACAATGTTCCATGCCCCTTTTCATCTCAATGCTCCATGAACCCTGTCATCACAGTGCACCATGCCGATCATCATAATGCTTCATGCTATTGCCATCACATTGAAATCAAACTTCTCCATGAACTCTGTCATCACAATGCTCCAAACCATTGTGATCACAATGTCCCATAACACTTGTCATCACAAGGCCCCATGACACTGGTCATCACAATTATCCATGGACTTCTCATCACAATGTTCCATGACCTTTGTCATCACAATTCTCAATACACTTGTCCTCACAATGCTCCCGGACACTTGTCGTCAGTATGCTCATTGAACCCTGTCATGACAAGTCTCCATGCCTTTTTCATCACAATGATCCATGCCCTTTTCATCACAATGCTCCATGCCATTGTCATCACAATACTCCACAAGATTGTCATCAGAAATCTGCGTGACACTTGTCATCACAATGCTCCATGACTCTTGTCATCACAATGCTCCAAGCCCTTTTCATCAAAATGCTCCGTTACCTTTGTCATCACAATCCTCCATGACACTTGGAATCACAATGCTCCTATCCATTGTCATGACAATGGACCATGACATATGTCATCACAATGCTCCAACACCTGTCTTCACAGTACTACATGACCTTCTCATCACAATGCTCGATGCCCCGGTCATCACAATTCACCATGCCCACTGTCATCTCAATAATCCATGAAAATTGTCAGACAAATGCTCCATGCCCCTTTCATCACAATGCTCCATGCTCTTTTATCACAATGCTCTATGACTCAGGTCATCACAATATTCCGTGACTCCAGTCATCACAGTGCTTCATGACCTTTGTCATCACAATGATCCATGCGCTCGTCATCACAAGGCTCTGTGACAATTGTCACCACAATGCTCCATGAACATTTAATCACAATTCTCGGTGACCCTTGTCATCACAATGCTCCATGCCTTTGTCAGCACAATACTCCATGACCCATGGCATCACAATGTGCCATGCCCTTGTCATAACAATGCTCCACATCGTTGTCATCACAATGCTCCATAAACCTTGTCATCACAGTGCTCCATGCATTTGTCAGCACAATGCTCCTGACCCATGTCATCACAAAGTGCCATGCGTTTGTCATCACAATGCTCCACAAGTTTATCATCACACTGCTCCATGCTCATCTCATCAAAATGCTCTCTCACCACTGATATCACAATGTTCCATCGCTAATCATCACAAAACTCCACCACCCCTGTCATTACAATGTTCCATGACCCTTGTCACAGCAGTGCTACATGCCCTTATCATCACAATGCTCCATGACACTTGACATCACAATGTTCCATAACCCATGTCATCACAATACTCCTTGACCCTTTTCATCACAATGCTCCATGACCCCTAACATCACAAAGTTCCATAAACACTGTCATCAAAATGTTTCATGACCATTTCATCCAATTGCTCCATGACCCTGTCAACACAATGCTCCCTGCCCTTCTCATCACAATGCACCACACAATTGTCATCAAAATGCTCCATGGCCTATGTCATCACAAAGCTCCATGACCCTTGGCATCACAATGCTGCATGCCATTGTCATCACAAACCTCCATGAAACCTCTCATCACATTGCTCCATGACGCTTGTCATCACAATGCTCGATGCCCTTCTCATCACAATGCACCATGCCTTTGTTATTGCAATCCTCCAAGACACATGTATCACTGTGTTCCGTGCACTTGTCATCAAAATGCTCCATGCCCACTCTCATCACAATAATCCATGAAATTTTTCAGACCAATGCTCCATGCCCTTGTCATCACAATGCTCCATTACCACTGTCATAACAATGCTCCATAACCTCTGCAATCACAATGTTCCATGGCTTTGTCATCGCAAGACTCCATGACCCTTGTCATCACAATGCTCCAAGACCCCTGTAATCACAATACTCCATGCCCATGTCATCACAAAGCTCCCTGAAGCATGTCATCAGAATGCTCCATGGCCTACTTATCACAATGCTCCATACCCTTTTCATCACAATGCTCCAAGACCCCTGTAATAACAATACTCCATGCCACTTTTCATCTCAGTGCTCCATGAACCTTGTCATCACAATGCACCATGCCCATCATCATAATGCTTCATGCTATTGTCATCACAATGAAATCAAAATTCTCCATGACCTCTGTCATCACAGTGCTCCAAATCCCTGTGATCACAATGTTCCATAAAACTTGTCATCACAACGCCCCATGATGCTGGTTACCACAATTATCCATGGACTTCTCATCACAATGCTCCATGACCTTTGTCATCACAATTCTCAATACACTTGTCATCACAATGCTCTTTGGATCTTGTCATCAGTATGCTCATTGAAAACTGTCATGACAAGTCCCCATGCCCTTTTCATCACAATGCTCCATGCCATTGTCATCACAATTCTCCACAAGCTTGTCATCAGAATGCTCTGTGACACTTGTCATCACAATGATCCATGAACCCTGTCATCAAAATGTTCCATGACACCTGTCATCACAATGCTCCATGCCCCTTGTCATTACAGTGCTCCATGATGCTCGTCATCACAATTATCCATGGTCTTCTCATCACAGTGTTCCACTGTCTTGCCATCACGATACTCCATGACCTGGTTATCACAATGCTCCATGTCCCCAGTCATCACAATGCTCCATGACCCCTGTCATCACAATACTCCATACCCCTTTTCATTACAGTGCTCCATGACGCTTGTAATCACAATTATCCATGCTCTTCTCATCACAATGCTCCACGCCCTTGTCATCAAAATGCTCCATGACACTTGTCATCACAATGCTCCATGACCACTGTCATCACAATGCTCCATGACCCCTGTCATCACAATGCTCCAAACCCCTTGTCATTACAGTGCTCCATGACACTTGTCATCACAATTATCCATGGTCTTCTCATCACAATGCTCCACGGTCTTGCCATCACAATGCTCCATGCCCTGGTCATCACACTGCTCCATGTCCCTGTCATCACAATTCTCCACGTTCTTGGCATCAGAATGCTCCATGACATTTCTCATGAAAGTGTTACATGCTTTGTCATCACAATTCTCAATGCACTTGTCATTGCAATGCTCCATGACCCCTGTCATAGCAAGCTCCATGTGCTTGTCATCACAATACTCCATGTGCTTGTCGTCACAATGCTCCATGACCTTTGTCATCACAAGGCTCCCTGACACTTGTTCTCAGAATGCTCCTTGAAACCTGTCATGAAAAGGCTCCATGCCTTTTTCATCACAATGCCCCATGTCGTTTTCTTCACAATGCTCCATGCCATTGTCATCAAAATACTCCACAAGCTTGTCATCAGAATGCTTCCTGACGCTTGTCATCACAATGCTCCATGACCCCTTTTATCACAAAGCTCCATACCCATTGTCATTACAGTGCTCCCTGACGCTCGTCATCACAGTTACCCGTGGTCTTCTCATCACAATGCTCCATGGTCTTGCCATCACAATGCTCCATGCCTTGGTCATCACATTGCTCCATGTCCCGTGTCACCACAATTCTCCACGTTCTTGGCATCACTATGCTCCATGACACTTCTCATCACAGTGTTACATGCTTTGTCATCACAATTCTCTATGCACTTGTCATCGCAATGCTCCATGATCCCTGTCATAGCAAGCTCCATGTGCTTGTCATCACAATGCTTCATGAACTGGTCATCAAAATTCTCAATGGCCCTTGTCATCACAATGCTCCATGCCCTTGTCATCACAAAGCTCCATGACCCTTGTCATCACAATGCTCCAAGCCCTTGTCATCAAAATGCTCCATTACCTTTGTCATCACAATCCTCCATGACACTTGGCATCACAATGCTCCATTCCATTGTCATCGCAATGACCATGACATATCTCATCACAATGCTCCCTGACACCTGTCTTCACAATACTCCATGACCTTCTCATCACAATGCTCCATGACCTTTGCCATCACAATTCTCAATACACTTGTCATCACAATGCTCCCTGGAACTTGTCATCAGTATGCTCATTGAAAACTGTCATGACAAGTCTCCATGCCCTTTTCATCACAATGATCCATGCCCTTTTCATCACAATGCTCCATGCTATTGTCATCACAATACTCCACAAGCTTGTCATCAGAATGCTCCGTGACACTTGTCATCACAATGATCCATGAACCCTGTCATCAAAATGTTCCATGACACCTGTCATCACAATGCTCCATGCCCCATGTCATTACAGTGCTCCATGATGCTCGTCATCACAATTATCCATGGTCTTCTCATCACAGTGCTCCACGGTCTTGCCATCACAATGCTCCATGCCTTGGTCATCACAATGCTCCATGTCCCCAGTCATCACAATGCTCCATGACCCCTGTCATCACAATACTCCATACCCCTTTTCATTACAGTGCTCCATGACGCTCGTAATCACAATTATCCATGCACTTCTCATCACAGTGCTCCAAGCCCTTGTCATCAACATGCTCCATGACACTTGTCATCGCAATGCTCCATGACCACTGTCATCACAATGCTCCATGACCCCTGTCATCACAATGCTCCAAAACCCTTGTCGTTACAGTGCTCCATGACGCTTGTCATCACAATTATCCATGGTCTTCTCATCACAATGCTCCACGGTCTTGCCATCACAATGCTCCATGCCCTGGTCATCACACTGCTCCATGTCCCTGTCATCACAATTCTCCACGTTCTTGGCATCAGAATGCTCCATGACATTTCTCATCAAAGTGTTACATGCTTTGTCATCACAATTCTCAATTCACTTGTCATCGCAATGCTCCACGACTCCTGTCATACCAAGCTCCATGTGCTTGTCATCACAATACTCCATGTGCTTGTTGTCACAATGCTCCATGACCTTTGTCATCACAAGGCTCCCTGACACTTGTTCTCAGAATGCTCCTTGATACCTGTCATGAAAAGGCTCCATGCCTTTTTCATCACAATGCCCCATGTCGTTTTCTTCACAATGCTCCATGCCATTGTCATCAAAATACTCCACAAGCTTGTCATCAGAATGCTTCCTGACCCTTGTCATCACAATGCTCCATGACCCCTGTTATCACAATGCTCCATACCCGTTGTCATTACAGTGCTCCATGACGCTCGTCATCACAGTTACCCGTGGTCTTCTCATCACAGTGCTCCACGGTCTTGCCATCACAATGCTCCACGCCTTCTTCATCACAATGCTCCATGTCCCGTGTCATCACAATTCTCCACGTTCTTGGCATCACTATGCTCCATGACACTTCTCATCACAGTGTTACATGCTTTGTCATCACAATTCTCAATGCACTTGTCATCACAATTCTCCATGACCCCTGTCATAGCAAGCTCCAAGTGATTCTCCTCATAATACTTCATGAAATTGTCATCAAAATTCTCAATGGCCATTGTCATCAGAATGCTCCATGACTCTTGTCATCACAATGCTCCAAGCCCTTTTCATCAAAATGCTCCTTTACCTTTGTCATCACAATCCTCCATGACACTTGGCATCACAATGCTCCTATCCATTGTCATGACAATGGACCATGACATATGTCATCACAATGCTCCAACACCTGTCTTCACAGTACTCCATGACCTTCTCATCACAATGCTCGATGCCCTTGTCATCACAATTCACCATGCCCACTGTCATCTCAATAATCCATGAAAATTGTCAGACAAATGCTCCGTGCCCCTTTCATCACAATGCTCCATGCTCTTTTATCACAATGCTCTATGACTCAGGTCATCACAATATTCCGTGACTCCAGTCATCACAGTGCTTCATGACCTTTGTCATCACAATGATCCATGCGCTCGTCATCACAAGGCTCTGTGACAATTGTCACCACAATGCTCCATGAACATTTAATCACAATTCTCGGTGACCCTTGTCATCACAATGCTCCATGCCTTTGTCAGCACAATACTCCATGACCCATGGCATCACAATGTGCCATGCCCTTGTCATAACAATGCTCCACATCGTTGTCATCACAATGCTCCATAAACCTTGTCATCACAGTGCTCCATGCATTTGTCAGCACAATGCTGCTGACCCATGTCATCACAAAGTGCCATGCGTTTGTCATCACAATGCTCCACAAGTTTGTCTTCACAATGCTCCATGCTCATCTCATCAAAATGCTCTCTCACCACTGATATCACAATGTTCCATCGCTAATCATCACAATACCCCCACAACCCTGTCGTTAAAATGTTCCATGACCCTTGTCACAACAGTGCTACATGCACTTATCATCACAATGCTCCATGACCCTTGATATCACAATGTTCCATAACCCCTGTCATCACAATGCTCCTTGACCCTTTTCATCACAATGCTCCATGACCCCTAACATCACAATGTTCCATAAACACTGTCATCAAAATGTTTCATGACCATTTCATCCAATTGCTCCATGACCCTGTCATCACAATGCTCCCTGCCCTTCTCATCGCAATGCACCACACACTTCTCATCAAAATGCTCCATGGCCAATGTAATCACAAAGCTCCATGACCTTTGGCATCACAATGCTCCATGCCATTGTCATCACAAAGTTCCATGAAACCTCTCATCACATTGCTCCATGGCGTTGTCATCACAAAGCTCCATGACGCTTGTCATCACAATGCTTGATGCCCTTCTCATCACAATGCACCATGCCTTTGTCATTGCAATCCTCCAAGACACATGTATCACTGAGTTCCGTGCACTTATCATCACAATGCTCCATGCCCCTGACATCACAATGTTCCATAACCCCTGTCATCACAATGCTCCATGACCCTTTTCATCAAAATGCTCCATGACCCCTGACATCACAATGTTCCATAATCACTGTCATCAAAATGTTCCATGACCATTTCATCCAATTGCTCCATGACCCTGTCAACACAATGCTCCCTGCCCTTCTCATTACAATGCACCACACCCTTGTCATCAAAATGCTCCATGGCCTATGTCATCTCAAAGCTCCATGACCCTTGGCATCACAATGCTGCATGCCATTGTCATCACAAAGCTCCATGAAACCTCTCATCATATTGCTCCATGACGTTGTCATCACAAAGCTCCATGACGCTTGTCATCACAATGCTCGATGCCCTTCTCATCACAATGCACCATGCCTTTGTCATTGCAATCCTCCAAGACACATGTATCACTGTGTTCCGTGCACTTGTCATCACAATGCTCCATGCCCACTCTCATCACAATAATCCATGAAACTTTTCAGACCAATGCTCCATGCCCTTGTCATCACAATGCTCCATTATAACTGTCATAACAATGCTCCATGACCCCTGCCATCACAATGTTCCACGGCTTTGTCATCGCAAGACTCCAAGACCCTTGTCATCACAATGCTCCAAGACCCCTGTAATCACAATGCTCCATGCCCATGTCATCACAAAGCTCCCTGACGCATGTCATCAGAATGCACCATGGCTTTCTCATCACAATGCTCCATGCCCTTCTCATCAGAATGCACCATGCCTTTGTCATTGCAATCCTCCAAGACACATGCATCACTGAGTTCCGTGCACTTGTCATCACAATGCTCCATGCCCACTGTCATCACAATAATCCATGAAACTTTTCAGACCAATGCTCCATGCCCTTGTCATCACAATGCTCCATTACACCTGTCATAACAATGCTCCATGACCCCTGCCTTTGTCAACACAAGACTCCATGACCCTTGTCATCACAATGCTCCAAGACCCCTGTAATCACAATGCTCCATGCCCATGTCATCACAAAGCTCCCTGACGCATGTCATCAGAATGCTCCATGGCCTTCTCATCACAATGCTCCATGCCCATTTCATCACAATGCTCCAAGACCCCTGTAATAACAATACCCCATGCCACTTTTAATCTCAATGCTCCATGAACCCTGTCATCACAATGCACCATGCCCATCATCATAATGCTACATGCTATTGTCATCACAATGAAATCAAAATTCTCCACGACCTCTGTCATCACAATGCTCCAAACCCCTCTGATCACAATGTTCCATAAAACTGTTCATCACAATGCCCCATGATGCTGGTTATAACAGTTATCCATGGACTTCTCATCACAATGCTCCATGACCCCTGACATCACAATGTTCCATAAACACTGTCATCAAAATATTTCATGACCATTTCATCCAATTGCTCCATGATCCTGTCATCACAATGCTCCCTGCCCTTCTCATCACAATGCACCACAACCTGTCATCAAAATGCTCCATGGCCTATGTCATCACAAAGCTCCATGACCCTTGGCATCACAATGCTGCATGCCATTGTCATCACAAAGCTCCATGAAACCTCTCATCACATTGCTCCATGACGTTGTCATCACAAAGCTCCATGACGCTTGTCATCACAATGCTCGATGCCCTTCTCATGACAATGCACCATGCCTTTGTTATTGCAATCCTCCAAGACACATGTATCACTGTGTTCCGTGCACTTGTCATCACAATGCTCCATGCCCACTCTCATCACAATAATCCATGAAATTTTTCAGACCAATGCTCCATGCCCTTGTCATCACAATGCTCCATTACCACTGTCATAACAATGTTCCATAACCTCTGCAATCACAATGTTCCATGGCTTTGTCATCGCAAGACTCCAAGACCCTTGTCATCACAATGCTCCAAGACCCCTGTAATCACAATGCTCCATGCCCATGTCATCACAAAGCTCCCTGACGCATGTCATCAGAATGCTCCATGGCCTTCTCATCACAATGCTCCATGCCCTTTTCATCACAATGCTCCAAGACCCCTGTAATAACAATACTCCATGCCACTTTTCATCTCAGTGCTCCATGAACCCTGTCATCACAATGCACCATGCCCATCATCATAATGCTTCATGCTATTGTCATCCCAATGAAATCAAAATTCTCCATGACCTCTGTCATCACAGTGCTCCAAATCCCTGTGATCACAATGTTCCATAAAACTTGTCATCACAACGCCCCATGATGCTGGTTACCACAATTATCCATGGACTTCTCATCACAATGCTCCATGACCTTTGTCATCACAATTCTCAATACACTTGTCATCACAATGCTCCCTGGAACTTGTCATCAGTATGCTCATTGAAAACTGTCATGACAAGTCTCCATGCCCTTTTCATCACAATGATCCATGCCCTTTTCATCACAATGCTCCATGCCATTGTCATCACAATACTCCACAAGCTTGTCATCAGAATGCTCTGTGACACTTGTCATCACAATGATCCATGAACCCTGTCATCAAAATGTTCCATGACACCTGCCATCACAATGCTCCATGCCGCTTGTCATTACAGTGCTCCATGATGCTCGTCATCACAATTATCAATGGTCTTCTCATCACAGTGCTCCACTGTCTTGCCATCACAATGCTCCATGACCTGGTTATCACAATGCTCCATGTCCCCAGTCATCACAATGCTCCATGACCCCTGTCATCACAATACTCCATACCCCTTTTCATTACAGTGCTCCATGACGCTCGTAATCACAATTATCCATGCTCTTCTCATCACAATGCTCCACGCCCTTGTCATCAAAATGCTCCATGACACTTGTCATCACAATGCTCCATGACCACAGTCATCACAATGCTCCATGACCCCTGTCATCACAATGCTCCAAACCCCTTGTCATTACAGTGCTCCATGACGATTGTCATCACAATTATCCATGGTCTTCTCATCTCAATGCTCCACGGTTTTGCCATCGCAATGCTCCATGCCCTGGTCATCACACTGCTCCATGTCCCTGTCATCACAATTCTCCACGTTCTTGGCATCAGAATGCTCCATGACACTTCTCATCAAAGTGTTACATGCTTTGTCATCACAATTATCAATGCACTTGTCATCGCAATGCTCCATGACCCCTGTCATAGCAAGCTCCATGTGCTTGTCATCACAATACTCCATGTGCTTGTCGTCACAATGCTCCATGACCTTTGTCATCACAAGGCTCCCTGACACTTGTTCTCAGAATGCTCCTTGAAACCTGTCATGAAAAGGCTCCATGCCTTTTTCATCACAATGCCCCATGTCGTTTTCTTCACAATGCTCCATGCCATTTTCATCAAAATACTCCACAAGCTTGTCAACAGAATGCTCCCTGACCCTTGTCATCACAATGCTCCATGACCCCTTTTATCACAAAGCTCCATACCCATTGTCATTACAGTGCTCCCTGACGCTCGTCATCACAGTTACCCGTGGTCTTCTCATCACAATGCTCCACGGTCTTGCCATCACAATGCTCCATGCCTTGGTCATCACAATGCTCCATGTCCCGTGTCATCACAATTCTCCACGTTCTTGGCATCACTATGCTCCATGACACTTCTCATCACAGTGTTACATGCTTTGTCATCACAATTCTCAATGCACTTGTCATCGCAATTCTCCATGACCCCTGTTATAGCAAGCTCCATGTGCTTGTCATCACAATGCTTCATGAACTGGTCATCAAAATTCTCAATGGCCCTTGTCATCACAATGCTCCATGTCCTTGTCATCACAAAGCTCCATGACCCTTGTCATCACAGTGCTCCAAGCCCTTGTCATCAAAATGCTCCATTACCTTTGTCATCACAATCCTCCATGACACTTGGCATCACAATGCTCCATTCCATTGTCATCGCAATGACCATGACATATCTCATCACAATGCGCCCTGACACCTGTCTTCACAATACTCCATGACCTTATCATCACAATGCTCCATGCCCTTGTCATCACAATGCGCCATGCCCACTCTCATCACAATAGTCCATGAAATTTGTCAGACCAATGCAACATACACCTGTCATCACAATGCTGCATGCACTTTCATCACAATGCTCTATGACCCCTGTCATCACAATGCTCCGTGACTCCAGTCATCACAATGCTTCATGACCATTGTCATCACAATGCTCCATGAACATATCATCACAATGCTCCGTGACCCTAGTCATCACAATGCTCCATGCCTTTGTCAGCACAATACTCCATGACCCATGGCATCACAATGCGCCATGCGCTTGTCATCACAATGCTCCACATCGTTGTCATCACAATGCTCCATAAACCTTGTCATCACAATGATCCATGCGTTTGTCAGCACAATGCTCCATGAACCATATCATTACAATGTGCCATGCGTTTGTCATCACAGTGCTCCACAACCTTGTTATCACAATGCTCCATGCACTTCTCATCAAAATGCTCTCTCACCAATGATATCACAATGTTCCTTAACTAATCATCTCAATACTCCCTCACACCTGTCATCACAATGTTCCATAAACCTTTTCACAACAATGCTACATGCACTTATCATCAAAATGCTCCATGCCCCTGACATCACAATGTTCCATAACCCCTGTCATCACAATGCTCCATGACCCTTTTCATCACAATGCTCCATGACCCCTGACATCACAATGTTCCATAATCACTGTCATCAAAATGTTCCATGACCATTTCATCCAATTGCTCCATGACCCTGTCAACACAATGCTCCCTGCCCTTCTCATTACAATGCACCACACCCTTGTCATCAAAATGCTCCATGGCCTATGTCATCACAAAGCTCCATGACCCTTGGCATCACAATGCTGCATGCCATTGTCATCACAAAGCTCCATGAAACCTCTCATCACATTGCTCCATGACGTTGTCATCACAAAGCTCCATGACGCTTGTCATCACAATGCTCCATGCCCTTCTCATCACAATGCACCATGCCTTTGTCATTGCAATCGTCCAAGACACATGTATCACTGTGTTCCGTGCACTTGTCATCACAATGCTCCATGCCCACTCTCATCACAATAATCCATGAAATTTTTCAGACCAATGCTCCATGCCCTTGTCATCACAATGCTCCATTATAACTGTCATAACAATGCTCCATTACCCCTGCCATCACAATGTTCCACGGCTTTGCCATCGCAAGACTCCATGACCCTTGTCATCACAATGCTCCAAGACCCCTGTAATCACAATGCTCCATGCCCATGTCATCACAAAGCTCCCTGACGCATGTCATCAGAATGCTCCATGGCCTTCTCATCACAGTGCTCCATGCCTTTCTCATCAGAATGCACCATGCCTTTGTCATTGCAATCCTCCAAGACACATGTATCACTGTGTTCTGTGCCCTTATCATCCCAATGCTCCATGCCCACTCTCATCACAATAATCCATGAAACTTTTCAGACCAATGCTCCATACCCTTGTCATCACAATGCTCCATTAACCCTGTCATAACAATGCTCCATGACCCCTGCCATCACAATTTTCTACGGCTTTGTCATCTCAAGACTCCATGACCCTTGTCATCACAATGCTCCAAGACCCCTGTAATCACAATGCTCCATGCCCATGTCATCACAAAGCTCCCTGACACATGTAATCAGAATGCTCCATGGCCTTCTCATGACAATGCTCCATGTCCTTTTCATAGCAATGCTCCAAGACCCCTGTAATAACAATACTCCATGCGACATTTCATCTCAGGGCTCCATGAACCCTGTCATCACAATGCAACATGCCCATCATCATAATGCTTCATGCTATTGTCATCACAATGAAATCAAAATTCTCCATGACCTCTGTCATCACAGTGCTCCAAATCCCTGTGATCACAATGTTCCATAAAACTTGTCATCACAACGCCCCATGATGCTGGTTACCACAATTATCCATGGACTTCTCATGACAATGCTCCATGACCTTTGTCATCACAATTCTCAATACACTTGTCATCACAATGCTCCCTGGAACTTGTCATCAGTATGCTCATTGAAAACTGTCATGACAAGTCTCCATGCACTTTTCATCACAATGCCCCATGCCATTGTCATCACAATACTCCACAAGCTTGTCATCAGAATGCTCCGAGACACTTGTCATCACAATGATCCATGAACCCTGTCATCAAAATGTTCCATGACACCTGTCATCACAATGCTCCATGCCCCTTGTCATTACAATGCTCCATGATGCTCGTCATCACAATTATCCATGGTCTTCTCATCACAGTGCTCCACTGTCTTGCCATCACAATGCTCCATGACATGGTTATCACAATGCTCCATGTCCCCAGTCATCACAATGCCTCATGACCTCTGTCATCACAATACTCCATACCCCTTTTCATTACAGTGCTCCATGACGCTCGTAATCACAATTATCCATGCTCTTCTCATCACAATGCTCCACGCCCTTGTCATCAACACGCTCCATGACACTTGTCATCACAATGCTCCATGCCCCCTGTCATCACAATGCTTCATGACCCCTGTCATCACAATGCTCCACACCCCTTGTCATTACAGTGCTCCATGACGCTTGTCATCACAATTATCCATGGACTTCTCATCACAGTGCTCCACGGTCTTGCCATGACAATGCTCCATGCCAAGGTCATCACACTGCTCCATGTCCCTGTCATCAGAATTCTCCACGTTCTTGGCATCACTATGCCCCATGACACTTCTCATCCAAGTGTTAAATGCTTTGTCATCACAATTTTCTATGCCCTTGTCATCGCAGTGCTCCATAACCCCTGTCATAGCAAGCTCCATGTGCTTTTCATCACAATACTCCATGTGCTTGTCGTCACAATGCTCCATGACCTTTGTCATCACAATGCACCCTGTCACTTTTTGTCAGAATGCTCCTTGAAACCTGTCATGAAAAGGCTCCATGCCTTTTTCATCACAATGCCGCATGTCGTTTTCTTCACAATGCTCCATGCCTTTCTCATCAAAATACTCCACAAGCATGTCATCAGAATGCTCCCTGACCATTGTCATCACAATGCTCCATGACCCCTGTTATCACAATGCTCCATACCCCCTGTCATTACAGTGCTCCATGACGCTCGTCATCACAGTTACCCATGGTCTTCTCATCACAATGCTCCCCGGTCTTGCCATCACAATGCTCCATGCCCTGGTCATCACAATGATCCATGTCCCGTGTCACCACAATTCTCCACGTTCTTGGCATCACTATGCTCCATGACACTTCTCATCACAGTGTTACATGCTTTGTCATCACAATTCTCTATGCACTTGTCATCGAAATGCTCAATGATCCCTGTCATAGCAAGCTCCATGTGCTTGTCATCACAATGCTTCATGAACTGGTCATTAAAATTCTCAATGGCCCTTGTCATCACAATGCTCCATGCCATTGTCATCAAAATGCTCCATTACCTTTGTCATCACCATCCTCCATGACACTTGGCCTCACAATGCTCCATTTCATTGTCATCGCAATGACCATGACATAACTCATCACAATGCTCCCTGACACCTCTCTTCACAATACTCCATGACCTTCTCATCACAATGCTCCATGCCCTTGTCATCACAATGCGCCATGCCCACTCTCATCACAATAGTCCATGAAAGTTGTCAGACCAATGCAACATGCACCTGTCATCACAATGTTCCATGCACTTTCATCACAATGCTCTATGACCCCTGTCATCACAATGCTCCATGACTCCAGTCATCACAGTGCTCCATGCCTTTGTCAGCACAATACTCCATGACCCATGGCATCACAATGCGCCATGCGCTGGTCATCACAATGCTCCACATCGTTGTCATCACAATGCTCCAAAAACCTTGTCATCACAAAGCTCCATGCGTTTGTCAGCACGATGCTCCATGACCCATATCATCATAATGTGCCATGCGTTTGTCATCACAGTGCTCCACAACCTTGTTGTCACAATGCTCCATGCACTTCTCATCAAAATGCTCTCTCACCAATGATATCACAATGTTCCATCACTAATCATCTCAATACTCCCTCACGCCTTTCATCACAATGTTCCATAACCCTTGTCACAACAATGCTACATGCACTTATCATCACAATGCTCCATGCCCCTGATATCACAATGTTCCATAACCCCTGTCATCACAATGCTCCATGACTCTTTTCATCACAATGCTCCATGACCCCTGACATCACAATGTTCCATAAACACTGTCATCAAAATGTTCCATGACCATTTCATCCAATTGCTCCATGAACCTGTCATCACAATGCTCCCTGCCCTTCTCATCACAATGCACCACACGCTTGTCATCAAAATGCTCCATGGCCTATGTTATCACAAAGCTCCATGACCCTTGGCATCACAATGCTGCATGCCATTGTCATCACAAAGCTCCATGAAACCTCTCATCACATTGCTCCATGACGTTGTCATCACAAAGCTCCATGACGCTTGTCATCACCATGCTCGATGCCCTTCTCATCACAATGCACCATGCCTTTGTCATTGCAATCCTCCAAGACTCATGTATCACTGTGTTCCGTGCACTTGTCATTACAATGCTCCATGCCCACTCTCATCACAATAATCCATGAAACTTTCCAGACCAATGCTCCATGCCCTTGTCATCACAATGCTCCATTACCACTGTCATAACAATGCTCCATGACCCCTGCCATCACAATGTTCCACGGCTTTGTCATCGCAAGACTCCATGACCCTTGTCATCACAATGCTCCAAGACCCCTGTAATCACAATGCTCCATGCCCATGTCATCACAAAGCTCCCTGATGCATGTCATCAGAATGTTCCATGGCCTTCTCATCACAATGCTCCATGCCCTTCTCATCAGAATGCACCATGCCTTTGTCATTGCAATCCTCCAAGACACATGTATCACTGTGTTCCGTGCCCTTGTCATCATAATGCTCCATGCCCACTCTCATCCCAATAATCCACGAAACTTTTCAGACCAATGCTCCATGCACTTGTCATCACAATGCTCCAAGACCCCTGTAATCAAATTGCTCCATGCCCATGTCATCACAAAGCTCCCTGACGCATGTCATCAGAATGCTCCATGGCCTTCTCATCACAATGCTCCATGCCCTTTTCATCACAATGCTCCAAGACCCCTGTAAAAACAATACTCAATGCCACTTTTCATCTCAGTGCTCCATGAACCCTGTCATCACAATGCACCATGCCCATCAACATAATGCTTCATGCTATTTTCATCACAATGAAATCAAAATTCTCCATGACCTCTGTCATCACAATGCTCCAAACCCCTGTGACCACAATTTTCCATAAATCTTGTCATCACAACGCCCCATGATGATGGTTACCACAGTTATCCATGGACTTCTCATCACAATGCTCCCTGGAACTTGTCATCCGTATGCTCATTGAAAACTGTCATGGCAAGTCTCCATGCCCTTTTCATCACAATGATCCATGCCCTTTTCATCACAATGCTCCATGCCACTGTCATCACAATACTCCACAAGCTTGTCATCAGAATGCTCTGTGACACTTGTCATCACAATGATCCATGAACCCTGTCATCAAAATGTTCCATGACACCTGTCATCACAATGCTCCATGCCCTTTGTCATTACAGTGCTCCATGATGATCATCATCACAATTATCCATGGTCTTCTCATCACAGTGCTCCACTGTCTTGCCATCACAATGCTCCATGACCTGGTTATCACAATGCTCCATGTCCCCAGTCATCACAATGCTCCATGACCCCTGTCATCACAATACTCCATACCCCTTTTCATTACAGTGCTCCATGACGCTCGTAATCACAATTATCCATGCTCTTCTCATCACAATGCTCCACGCCCTTGTCATCAAAATGCTCCATGACACTTGTCATCACAATGCTCCATGACCACTGTCATCACAATGCTCCATGACCCCTGTCATCACAAGGCTCCAAACCCCTTGTCATTACAGTGCTCCATGACGCTTGTCATCACAATTTTCAATGGTCTTCTCATCACAATGCTCCACGGTCTTGCCATCACAGTGCTCCATGCCCTGGTCATCACACTGCTTCATGTCACTGACATCACAATTCTCCACGTTCTTGGCATCAGAATGCTCCATGACACTTCTCATCAAAGTGTTACATGCTTTGTCATCACAATTCTCTATGCCCTTGTCATCGCAATACTCCGTGACACCTGTCATAGCAAGCTCCATGTGCTTGTCATAACAATACTCCATGTGCTTGTCGTCACAATGCTCCATGACCTTTGTCATCACAAGGCTCCCTGACACTTGTTCTCAGAATTCTCCTTGAAACCTGTCATGAAAAGGCTCCATGCCTTTTTCATCACAATGCCCCATGCAGTTTTCTTCACAATGCTCCATGCCATTGTCATCAAAATACTCCACAAGCTTGTCATCAGAGTGCTCCCTGACCCTAGTCATCACTCCATGACCCCTGCTATCACAATGCTCCATACCCTTTCTCATTACAGTGCTCCATGACACTCGTCATCACAGTTACCCGTGGTCTTCTCATCACAGTGCTCCACGGTCTTGCCATCACAATGCTCCATGCCCTGGTCATCACAATGCTCCATGTCCCGTGTCATCACAATTCTCCACGTTCTTGGCATCACTATGCTCCATGACACTTCTCATCACAGTGTTACATGCTTTGTCATCACAATTCTCTATGCACTTGTCATCGCAATGCTCCATGATCCCTGTCATAGCAAGCTCCATGTGCTTTTCATCACAATGCTCAATGAACTGGTCATCAAAATTCTCAATGGCCCTTGTCATCACAATGCTCCATGCCCTTGTCATCACAAAGCTCCATGACCCTTGTCATCACAATGCTCCAAGCCCTTGTCATCAAAATGCTCCATTACCTTTGTCATCACAATCCTCCATGACACTTGGCATCACAATGCTCCATTCCATTGTCATCGCAATGCCCATGACATATGTCATCACAACGCTCCCTGACACCTCTTTTCACAATACTCCATGACCTTCTCATCACAATGCTCCATGCCCTTGTCATCACAATGCGCCATGCCCACTCTCATAACAATAGTCCATGAAATTTGTCAGACCAATGCAACATGCCCCTGTCATCACAATGCTCCATGCACTTTCATCACAATGCTCTATGACCCCTGTCATCACAATGCTCCGTGACTCCAGTCATCACAATGCTTCATGACCATTGTCACCACAGTGCTCCATGAACATTTCCTCACAATGCTCCGTGACCCTAGTCATCACAATGCTCCATGCCTTTGTCAGCGCAATACTCCATGACCCATGGCATCACAATGTGCCATGCACTTGTCATCACAATGCTCCACATCGTTGTCATCACAATGCCCCATAAACCTTGTCATCACAATGTCCATGCGTTTGTCAGCACAATGCTCCATGTCCCATATCATCACAAGGTGCCATGCGTTTGTCATCACAGTGCTCCACAACCTTGTTGTCACAATGCTCCATGCACGTCTCATCAAAATGCTCTCTCACCAATGATATCACAATGTTCCATCACTAATCATCTCAATACTCCCTCACGCCTGTCATCACAATGTTCCATAACCCTTGTCAAAACAATGCTACTTGCACTTATCATCACAATGCTCCATGCCCCTGACATCACAATGTTCCATAACCCCTGTCATCACAATGCTCCATGACCCTTTTCATCACAGTGCTCCATGACCCCTGACATCACAATGTTCCATAAACACTGTCATCAAAATGTTCCATGACCATTTCATCCAATTGCTCCATGACCCTGTCATCACAATGCTCCCTGCCCTTCTGATCTCAATGCACCACACCCTTGTCATCAAAATGCTCCATGGCCTATGTCATCACAAAGCTCCATGACTCTTGGCATCACAATGCTCCATGCCATTGTCATCACAAAGCTCCATGAAACCTCTCATCACATTGCTCCATGATATTTTCATCACAAAGCTTCATGACGCTTGTCATCACAATGCTCAATGCCCTTCTCATCACAATGTACCATGCCTTTGTCATTGCAATCCTCCAAGACACATGTATCACTGTCTTCCGTGCACTTGTCATCACAATGCTCCATGCCCACTCTCATCACAATAATCCATGAAACTTTTCAGACCAATGCTCCATGCCCTTGTCATCAAAATGCTCCAATACCACTGTCATAACAATGCTCCATGACACCTGCCATCACAGTGTTCCACGGCTTTGTTATCGCAAGACTCCATGACCCTTGTCATCACAATGCTCCAAGACCCCTGTAATCACAATGCTCCATGCCCATGTCATCACAAAGCTCCCTGACGCATGTCATCAGAATGCTCCATGGCCTTCTCATCACAATGCTCCATACACTTCTCATCAGAATGCACCATGCCTTTATCATTGCAATCCTCCAAGAAACATGTATCACTGTGTTCCGTGCCCTTGTCATCACAATGCTTCATGCCCACTCTCATCACAATAATCCATGAAACTTTTCAGACCAATGCTCCATACCCTTCTCATCACAATGCTCCATTACCCCTGTCATAACAATGCTCCATGACCCCTGCCATCACAATTTTCTACGGCTTTGTCATTGCAAGACTCCATGACCCTTGTCATCACAATGCTCCAAGACCCCTGTAATCACAATGATCCATGCCCATGTCATCACAAAGCTCCCTGACACATGTCATCAGAATGCTCCATGGCCTTCTCATCACAATGCTCCATGCCCTTTTCATCACAATACTCCCAGACCTCTGTAATAACAATACACAATGCCACTTTTCATCTCAATGCTCCATGAACCCTGTCATCACAATGCACCATGACCATCATCATAATGTTTCATGCTATTGTCATCACAATGAAATCAAAATTCTCCATGACCTCTGTCATCACAATGCTCCAAACCCCTGTGATCACAATGTTCCATAAAACTTGTCATCACAACGCCCCATGATGCTGGTTACCACAATAATCCATGGACTTCTCATCACAATGCTCCATGAACTTTGTCATCACAATTCTCAATACACTTGTCATCACAATGCTCCCTGGAACTTGTCATCAGTATGCTCATTGAAAACTCTCCTGACAAGTCTCCATGCCCTTTTCATCACAATGATCCATGCCCTTTTCATCACAATGCTCCATGCCATTGTCATCACAATACTCCACAAGCTTGTCATCAGAATGCTCCGTGACACTTGTCATCACATTGATCCATGAACCCTGTCATCAAAATATTCCATGACACATGTCATCACAATGCTCCATGCCCCTTGTCATTACAGTGCTCCATGATGCTCATCATCACAATTATCCATGGTCTTCTCATCACAGTGCTCCACTGTCTTGCCATCACAATGCTCCATGACATGGTTATCACAATGCTCCATGTCCCCAGTCATCACAATGCTCCATGAACCCTGTCATCACAATACTCCATACCCCTTTTCATTACAGTGCTCCATGACGCTCGCAATCACAATTATCCATGTTCTTCTCATCACAATGCTCCACGCCCTTGTCATCAACATGCTCCATGACACTTGTCATCACAATGCTCCATGACCACTGTCATCACAATGCTCCATGACCCCTGTCATCACAATGCTCCACACCCCTTGTCATTACAGTGCTCCATGACGCTTGTCATCACAATTATCCATGGTCTTCTCATCACAATGCTCCACGGTCTTGCCATCACAATGCTCCATGCCCTGGTCATCACACTGCTCCATGTCACTGTCATCACAATTCTCCACGTTCTTGGCATCACTATGCTCCATGACACTTCTCATCAAAGTGTTACATACGTTGTCATCACAATTCTCTATGCCCTTGTCATCACAATGCTCCATGACCCCTGTCATAGCTAGCTCCATGTGCTTGTCATCACAATACTCCATGTGCTTGTCGTCACAATGCTCCATTACCTTTGTCATCACAAGGCTCCCTGACACTTGTTGTCAGAATGCTCCTTGAAACCTGTCATGAAAAGGCTCCATGCCTTTTTCATCACAATGCCCCATGCCGTTTTCTTCACAATGCTCCATGCCATTGTCATCAAAATACTCCACAAGCTTGTCATCAGAGTGCTCCCTGACCCTTGTCATCACAATGCTTCTTGACCCCTGTTATCACAATGTTCCATACCCCTTGTCATTACAGTGCTCCCTGATGCTCGTCATCACAGTTACCCATGGCCTTCTCATCACAATGCTCCACGGTCTTGCCATCACAATGCTCCATGCCCTGGTCATCACAATGCTCCATGCCCCGTGTCATCCCAATTCTCCACGTTCTTGGCATCACTATGCTCCCTGACACTTCTCATCACAGTGTTACATGCTTTGTCATCACAATTCTTTTTGCACTTGTCATCACAATGCTCCATGATCCCTGTCATAGCAAGCTCCATGTGCTTGTCATCACAATGCTTCATGAACTGGTCATCAAAATTCTCAATGGCCCTTGTCATCACAATGCTCCATGCCCTTGTCATCAAAATGCTCCATTTCCTTTGTCATCACAATCCTCCATGACACTTGGCATCACAATGCTCCATTCCATTGTCATCGCAATGACCATGACATATCACATCACAATGCTCCCTGACACCTGTCTTCACAATACTCCATGACCTTCTCATCACAATGCTCCATGCCCTTGTCATCACAATGTGCCATGCCCACTCTCATCACAATAGTCCAGGAAATTTGTCAGACCAATGCAACATGCCCCTGTCATCACAATGCTGCATGCACTTTCATCACAATGCTCTATGACCCCTGTCATCACAATGCTCCGTGACTCCAGTCATCACAATGCTTCATGACCATTGTCACCACAATGCTCCATGAACATTTCATCACAATGCTCCGTGACCCTAGTCATCACAATGCTCCATGCCTTTGTCAGCACTATACTCCATGACCCATGACATCACAATGCGCCATGCGCTTGTCATCACAATGCTCCACTTCGTTGTCATCACAATGCTCCATGCGTTTGTCAACACAATGCTCCATGACCCATATCATCACAATGTGACATGCGTTTGTCATCACAGTGCTCCACAACCTTGTTATCACAATGCTCCATGCACTTCTCATCAAAATGCTCTCTCACCAATGATATCACAATGTTCCATCACTAATCATCTCAATACACCCTCACGCCTGTCATCACAGTGTTCCATAACCCTTGTCACTACAATGCTACATGCACTTATCATCACAATGCTCCATGCCCCTGACATCACAATGTTCTATAACCCCTGTCATCACAATGCTATATGACCCTTTTCATCACAATGCTGCATGACCCCTGATAACACAATGTTCCCTAACCCCTGTCATCAAAATGTTCCATGACCCTTTTCATCCAATTGCTCCATGACCCTGTCATCACAATGATCCCTGCCCTTCTCATCACAATGCACCACGCCCTTGTCATCAAAATGCTCCATGGCCTATGTCATCGCAAAGCTCCATGACCCTTGGCATCACAATGCTGCATGCCATTGTCATCACAAAGCTCAGTGAAACTTCTCATCACATTGATCCATGACATTGTCATTCACAAAGCTCCATGACGCTTGTAATCACAATGCTCCATGCCCTTGTCATTGCAATCCTCCATGACACATGTATCACTGTGTTCCGTGCCCTTGTCATCACAATGCTCGATGCCCACTCTCATCACAATAATCCATGAAACTTTTCAGACCAATGTTCCATGCCCTTGTCATCACAATGCTCCATTACTCCTGTCATAAAAATGATCCATGACCCGTGCCATCACCATGTTCCACGGCCTTGTCATCACAAGGCTCCATGACCCTTGTCATCACAGTGTTCCAAGACACCTGTAATCACAAAGCTCCATGCCCCTCTTCATCTCAATGCTCCATGAACCCTGTCATCACAATGCACCATGCCGATAATCATAATGCTTCATGCTATTGCCATCACAATGAAATCAAAATTCTCCATGACTTCGTCATCACAATGCTCCAAATCCTTGTGATCACAATGTTCAATAACACTTATCATCACAACACCCCATGACGCTCATCATCACAATTATCCATGGTCTTCTCATCACAGTGCTCCATGACCTTTGTCATCACAATGCTCAATACACTTGTTATCACAATGCTCCCTGACACTTGTCATCAGTATGCTCCTTGAACCCTGTCATGAAAAGGCTCCATGTCTTTTTCATAACAATGATCCATGCCCTTTTCATCACAATGCTTCAAGACCCCTGTAATCACAATGTTCCATGCCCTTGTCATCACAAAGCTCCATGACGTAGTTCAGAATGCTCCATTTCCTTCTCATCACAATGCTCCATGCCCTTGTCATCACAATGCTCCAAGACCACTGTAATCACAATGTTCCATGCCCCTTTTCATCAGAATGCTCCATGAGACTTTTCATTACAAGGCTCCATGGTCTTCTCATCACAATGCTCCAGGAACTTGTCATCACAGTGCTCAATTTCGTTGTCATCACAATGCTCCATGACCCCTGTCATCACAATACTCCATGAATATTTTCAGCCCAATGCTCCATGGCCTTGTCATCACAATGCTCCATTACCCCTGTCATAACAATGCTCCATGTCCCCATCCATCACCATGTTCCACGGCCTTGTCATCACAAGGCTCCATGACTCTTGTCATCACAATCCTCCAATACCCTTGTAATCACCATGCTCCATGCCCCTGTTCATCTCATTGCTCCATGAACCCTGTCATCACAATGCACCATTCCCATTATGATAATTCTTCATGCTATTGTCATCACAATGAAATCAAAATTCTCCATGACCTCTGTCATCACAATGCTCCAAACACTTGTGATCACAATGTTCCATAACACTTGCCATCACAACGCCCCATGACGCTGGTCATCACAATTATCCATGGACTTCTCATCACAATGCTCCATGACCTTTGTCATCACAATTCTCAGTACACTTGTCATCACAATGCTCCCTGACACTTGTCGTCAGTATGCTCCTTGTACCCTGTCATGACAAGTCTCCATGCCTTTTTCATCACAATGATCCATGCCATTGTCATCACAATGCTCCATGCCATTGTCATCAGAATACTCCACAAGCTTGTCATCAGAATGCTCCGTGACCCTTGTCATCACAATGCTCCATGACACCTGTCAACACAGTGCTCCATGCCCCTTGTCATTACAGTTCTCCAAGATGCTCGTCATCACAATTATCCATGGTCTTCTCATCACAGTGCTCCACGGTCTTGCCATCACAATGCTCCATGCCCTGATCATCACAATACTCCATGCACCTTGTTATCACAATTCTCCTTGTCCTTGTCATCACAATGCTCCATGACAGTTCTCATCACAATGCTCCATGCCCTTGTCATCACAATGCTCCAAGCCCTTGTCATCACAATGCTCCATTAACTTTGTCATCACAATCCGCCATAACACCTGTGCATCACAATGCTCCATGCCATTGTCATCACAATGGGCCATGAAATATGTCATCACAATGCTCCCAGACACCTTTCTTCACAATATTCCATGCCCTTGTCATCCAAATGTGCCATGCCCACTCTCAACACATTTATCCATTAAACTTATCAGACCAATGCTCCATGCACCTGTCATCAAAATGCTCCATGTCATTTTCATCACAATGCTCCATGAACCCTCTCATCACATTGTTCCATGCCCTTGTCATCACAAAGCCCCATGATGCTTGTCATCACAGTACCCGATGCTCTTCTCACCACAATGCTCCATGCCCTTGTCATTACAATCCATCATGGCCCATGTATCACAGTGTTCAGTGCCCTTGTCATCACAATGCTCCATGCCCACTCTCATCACAATAATCCACGAAACTTTTCAGACCAATGCTCCATGCCCTTCTCATCACAATGCTCCATTACCCCTGTCATAACAATGCTCCATGACACATGCCATCACAATGTTCCACAGCCTTGTCATCAAAATTCTCAATGACCCTTGTCATCACAATGCTCCAAGAACCCTGTAATCACAATGCTCCATGCCCTTGTCATCACAAAGCTCCAAGACGCATGTCATCAGAATGTTCCATGGCCTTCTCATTCATGATGCTCTATGCCCATGTCATCACAATGCTCCAAGACTCCTGTAATCACAATGCTCCATGCCCCTTTTCATCTCAATGCACCATGAACACTGTTATCACAATGCACCGTGCCCCTTTTCATCTCAATGCTCCATGAACCCTGTTATCACAGTGCACCATGCCCATCATCATAATGTTTCAGGCTATTGTCATCACAATGAAATAAAAATGCTCCATGACCTCTGTCATCACAATGCTCCAAATCATTGTGATCACAATGTTCCATAACACTTATCCTCACAACGCCCCATGACACTTGTCATAACAATTATCCATGGTCTTCTCATCACAATGCTCCATGACCTTTGTCATCACAATTCTCAATACCCTTGTCATCACAATGCTCCCTGACACTTGTTTTCATTATGCTCCTTGAACACTGTCATGACAAGGCTCCATGCCTTTTTCATGACAATGATCCATGCCCTTTTCATCACAGTGTTCCAAGACCCCTGTAATCACAATGCTCCATGCCCTTGTCCTCACAAAGCTCCATGATGCATGTCATCAGAACGCTCCATGGCCTTCTCATCCCAATGCTTCATGCCCTTGTCATCACAATGCTCCAAGACCGCTGTAATCACAATGCTCACTGCCCCTTTTCATCAGAATGTTCCATGAGACTTGTAATCACAAGGCTCCATGGTCTTCTTATCACAGTGCTCCAGTACCTTGTCATCACAGTGCTCCATGAACCCTGTCATCACAATGCTCCATGACCACTGTCATCACAACGCTCCATGAACCCTGACAACACAATGATCTGGGACACTTGTCATCAAAATGCTCCATGACCCTTGTCATCACAGTGATCCATGCCCTTGTCATCCCAATGCTCCATGATCCCTGTAATCACAGTGCTCCGTGACGCTTGTCATCACAGTGTTCCATGAACCTTGTCATCACAATGCTCCATGCCTTTGTCAGCAAAATGCTACATAATCTTGTCATCACAATGCTCCATGCGCTTGTCATCACATTCCTCCATGTCTTTGGCATCATATTGCTTCATGCCCTTGTCATCTCTCTCTTGCCTCTCTGGTTTTTACAGATATTCGGATGTCCCTTTTGACCGGTGGGAAGTGACAATTCTTTGTAGTGTGGATTTGCATTGTGCGCTTGCTTGATTGGCCAGAAAGGGCGTATGCGTTTTCTCCTGAATATATTCAGGAGAAAAGGCATACGCCCTTTTTGGCCAAGGGCATCACTGTCCAAGTTGTGATGCTTCTCCTGTGCTTTAAAGGTGATTCCAATTTACCTCTTGAAATATGTTTTGTGCAATTCTGCCTCATTTTCCAGTCCCCTTCTTTGCCTTCCCTCAACAGATTTTTGGAAGAGAGTAGTCCTTTGTAACTCTGCAGGTTTTTGAATTGCTGTGCCGCTGAGCCCCAATTTTCAAATCCCATTTTTGTGAGCTAGCCACAAATCCACAGTTTTGCTTCAGGACCTATACTGGTTCCAGGGGTGGCTATATTGGTTCCCTGTGGGTGGCTGAGGCTTTGGTTAATTCTTCTTCCTGCCGGGAAATTAGAGTGACATGTGCCCGTCCAAATGTCTACATCTAATCTCTGATAGGTTCTCCCTCTTCCCTTTCATCCTCTGCACAATTAGCAAACTGTGTGTACCAGGAGGTTATAGGGGCTGACTCTCCTAAGTTGGTAGATTGATAGTAAAGCAGTTGGAATACCAAACTGGAGCAGAAGGAGAAGAAAAATTAGGAGAGTTTTAGAAACCTTTTGCCATCACATGTTGTCCATTCTCTAGGTTTCCCATACATGTTATAACTGTAGTGATATTCCCTTCTACCTGGAGATTTGGGACCCATGGAATGGTTGCATGCATTACTACCTTAAGGGTCTGCATTTTCTATCCCAATCTCACCAGTCCTCTCAGCCCCAAGTGTCGAGCTTTATGTCTCATCCAGCTGTCTTTGCTGATAGGGTCATTCCAGGTTTCATCAGAACCTTTGAAGGAATTGTGTAAGAATTTCGCTGTTTTTTGGTTTTGTTTTTGAAATTCATGTTTATAATGGGTTGAGCTGATTATCACTGACTTGTTTATGCTGGTCTAGACACAATTGATTCCCTTACGGAGACATATCAATACATAGGTTTTAAGATTCTTACTAGTCAGATATATACCTATGTGGGAAATCAGGGTGTTGAGTCCCGTTCACTGAGGAAGGTGTAGGTCTTGTCTATTCTGTATTTGGTTTATGGAATGGTACCTGTGTTAATATCAAACTCTGGATTTATGCATCACCCAACCTCTCCTTTCTCCTGAAGCAGGCCTAAGATTTTTTTTTCTAAATGTGAGACTCTGTTCTCTTTTCTAATTCAGTTCATGTGTTGTGATATAGACATTCCCTCTATAAGTGATATCTTATGATAAGATTCTTTTTCTGTGTGACTAATTTCCCTTAGAATCATCATACTTAAATCCACTCATTATGCTGCTACTGGCCTTATATACATTGATTTCATGTCTGAGTGATATTCCGTTTTAAAAAATTACCACAAGTTCTTTATGCATTTCTGTTTTTCCTGGGATATTTTAGGTGTACCAAAGTTGAGGTTCTTGTATGCAGAGCAGCCCTAAACTTTGGGGTGCCTGTGTCTTATTGATATTTAGTCTTCCCAAGTTATATGCCCATGAGTTGAAGTCCCCTTTGCTCGGGGGCTTTGTATTTTAGATGTTTTAGTTAACAGCATACACTTCTTCAGAGTGGCTCTTGGATATTTATACCCCACCCATCAGCGTGACTTGGCTCCCTGTTTTCCATGGCTTCTCCTGCATTTTTGGTTTGTACACATTTTTTGGATGGCCTTACTGAGCAGTGGAAATTGAGACTTCTTTGTTGTGCAGATATGCATTTCCCTCTTGCTTGGTTGGCCAAAAACTCTGTCTGTGTGTTTTTTTTTTTTTCTGAAGATATTCACGAAAAAAACGCATACACCCTTTTGCCCAACTGCATCACTTTATAAATTCTGCTGCTTTTCATATGCTTTAAATGTGAGTAGAATCTACCTTTTGAAATCTGTTTCCTGCAATTCTGCCTCTCATTCAGATCCTCTTCGTTGCCTTACCTGAATATATTTTTGGACATTGGTTATCGTTTATATCTTTGCAGGTCTTTGAATTGTCTGCTCCTGAGCTGCATTTTGCAACTCGCTTTTTTTTGTGTGCTGTATGCCAAACCATTGGATTGCTTCCGGCCCAATTCTGTTTCTGGGGAGGCAGGCTGAGCCTTTGGTTAATTCTTCTTCTAATAGGAAATTAGAGTGACATGTTCCTGTCAAAACTCCTACAGCTAATCTCTCATTGGTTCCCCCTCTTCTCATTTATCCTCTGCACAAATTGAAAACTGTGTAAAACAGGAGGTTAAAGGTGCTGATTCTCCAAGTGGGGAGATTGTTAGTAATGTGGCTGGAATGGCGAAACCCAGCACCAGGAGATCAAAAATGAGGTGCATTTTAGACACCTTTCCTGAGCACACGGTGTACATTCATCTCGGTTTCCCAGGCATGTTTTCGCTGTCAGAAGATTCCCTTGAACCTGCAGGTTTGGGACCCATGGAATGGGTACCAGGCAGTATTACTTTAAAAGGTCTGCATTTTCTCACCAAGCCTCTCTAACATCTCTTAGCGTGCATAGATTCCAGCCTTATATATAATCCTGCTGTGGGTCTACATGTGTTCAATCCATGTTACATCGTAGCCCTTCAGCAAAAGTTGTAAGAATTTTTGTCTGTCTCACTGTTTTTATAAATATTTTTAAATTTATTTTTATATTGGTTACAGCTGATTTTCAAAGCTCTGTTTTTTGCTGCTGTACATCCACTTGATTCACGTACTGTGAGACAACAATAAATTCTTTTTCAGATGCTTACCAGTCATATGTATTATTTTCCAGTGACTTGAGTGGGCTGAGTGCAGTTCTTTGAGGTACCGTGTAGGCCTTGTCAGTTATTCAATTTGGTACTTGGAATGGTATCTTTGCTAATTTCAACCTCCTGGATAATACCTCACCATTCCCCACCTTTCCCATTTAGCAGCATTATGTCTATTTTCTACATATTTGACTATGTTTCTGTATTGTAATTTATTTCATGTGTAGCCATTTTTGATTCCAGCTTTAAGTGACATCTTATGATATGTGTCTTTTTCTTTCTGACATATGTCACTTAGAATGATCGTATGTAACTCCTCCAGAGTTGTTCCAACTGGCCTTATTTCATTGATTTCTGGATGAGTCATATTCCACTCTACATAAGTACCCCATCTCTTTTATCCATTTTATCCTTCCAGGGACATTTAGGTTATATCCAAGTTGAGGCCCTTTTTAACAGAGAGGTGGTAAACGTTGGGGTGCCTGTTTTCTGTCGATTTTTGTTTTTCCCAAGGTATACGCCCATGAGTGCAAGTGCCCTATGCTCTGTAGCTCATTTTTTAGATGTTTTAGCAAACACAATACACTTCTCCAGAGTGGCCGTTGGCAAATTACATTTCCACAATCAGCCTCACAGGGCTCCCTTTTCTCCTCGCCCTGTCTTGCATTTCTGGTGTTTACACTTTATGTGGATGGCCCTTCTGACTGATGTGAAGTGATACATTTTGTAGTATTGATTTCCAGTGTCCACCTGTTTGGTTGGATAAAAAGTGTGTATGGCCTTTACTTGAATATATTCAGAAAAAATGCATACGCCCTGTTTGGCCAACTGTGTCATTGACGATGTTCAGACCCTTTTCTTGTGCTTTAACGGGGAGTCCTTTCTGCCTGTTCAAATATGTTTCCTGCCACTCTCCCTTGCTTACAAGTCCTTTTCAGTGACTTACGTCAAGACATTTTTCGACGATAGATATTTTCAACTCTGCAGTTTCATGAATTTTAGTGCCCCTGAGTTCCATTATTCAACTTGTGTTTTTGGAAACTGGACACAAAACAGCGGGATTTCCTCTAGCCCTATTCTGTTTGCGTGGGCAATTCTAGCCTTTGATGAATTTGTCTTCCGGATTGGAAATTAGAGTGGCATGTGCCTGTCCGAACACCTAAGACATGTCTCTAAATTTTTCTCATCCTTCCGCTTCATCCTCTGGACAAATTCCAAACTGTGTGCAACAGGATGTTGACGGTGTTGATATCCCCAAGTGAGGAGGTAGTTAGGAAAGATGTTGGAGGGGTGAACCCAAGCACCAGGCGATGAGGAGATGAGGTGCCTTTTCCAAACTCTTTCCGATCAAATGGTGTACCATCCTCTAGGTGTGACAGGCATGTTTTAGCTGTAGGAAGGGTCCTGTGCATGTAAGGAGGACACCAGGGATTTTTCCACATCAGTGCCTCCCCAAACCCCAAACTGGGGAATTTTTAAGCTACGGCTACACGCATGTCCATTAAGGGCCTTGGGAAATAGGTAGAGCCCAAACTTTAGATGATTGAAATCTTCAGGGTCAGAAGTGCTCACCATCGGCTTTGCTTAGGTTACATTTTATCTGTCATTGATAGATGATGTCAATAAAAATATCTATTCTTTTTCAGTTTATTTTCCCTTTTAGGTTATTGCAAAATATTCAGTGTAGTTCCCTGTGCTATACAGTAGTTCCTTGTTGATGATCTATTTTATATACAGCAGTGTGTATGCGTTAAACCCAAACTGTTAATTTATCCCTTCTCCTACCTTTCCCCTTTGGTAATAATAAATTATAAGATTTTATACTTCTCAGAAATGGGGGAGCTGAAGAGAGGTATCATTTTCAATGGAAAAGCATTGAAAACACGATTGAAGCTTCAGCCAAGAGTATTCGATGTACATCCATGGAAATAAATCACTTCATTTCTCTAATGTTGACCTGACAAATAAGACAAACGTCTTCACTGAACTTCTTATAGGAAAGTGATGGAAATATCAAATGTAAGTCTTAGAAACATCTTATTTTACCCGAGCGTTATACACTGCTCTATGTTAACTACAGTTTGGCTCACACATCTGTTCATTGAAGTTACAATGTTCTCAATTTCTGTTACTGATCCTCCAGAGTGGACCCCAACAGGAGTCCCCATGCCCAGTGTCATTGGAGCCAACAGATCAAGACTGAGTTTAGTTCAGAAGCAAAGGAAACATTATTTTGAAAACAGAAAGGAGAGGTGAGAGCGTGCACTCCCCCACGGGCTGTGGGCTGGGCTGCTGTGTAGGGATCCCGGCAGCATCAGTGGGAGGGAGGGGATGGAGATCTCGAGGGCTGGGTTGGCTGCAGCTCAGGCTCTATGCCGCAGAGTCTGCATGGGACGCCGCTAGCTGAGGTGTCGACCCAGCCATACTGCACTAGGAAATTGGGTCTGAAGTGCCGGGTGTGGGACCTCTGCATGCTGAACCCTAGGAGCACGTGAAATTAGACAAAGCACAAAGGAAAAACAGGTTAGACTTTATTTTATTGCCCAGATTCTCTTTTTATCTCCCAGGAGTTTTTAATGAACGTTGCCGGAGATGAACACCTCCTCTGCTTTTTGTTCTGTTCCTCATTCTTGGGGTGTTGAGGGTGCAGACCCCTGTTTTGTAACTGCTTCATGCTGTGGTGGGAGCCCTGATACATGGGGGGAGGGGAAAACTTCTCCCCAACAGCCTCCAGGGGAGGTCGATTGTCCTAAGGCCTCCTGCCTCACTTCTCGTCTGCCTGAGCACCAGCATTGGAAGTGTTATAGATTCTAATGACCTTTAAGGGTCCAGGAAACAGATGTGCAGAGATGCTGCGGTGGCAAGTTTCACCCCACCCAACATTTGTTCGGCGACCTTAGGCTGACGGCTTTTGCCAGCCTAGATGCTCTGACCAGTAGTCTGTGCTTTCTTTAATTAAGTCCCTGAATTAATGTACAAACAGCACCATGTGTCAGAGCCATGCCCGCACAACTCCCAGACAGTCAAGGGTCAGTGGTGATCCAGGACCATGACGTCCACTGAGTCAACGGCCTTTAGAAGTAACCAGCAGTCCAGCCGGTCATATTGACCAACATCACCACGGTGTCTGTAGGGCTTTCTATGGTGAAAGCATGATATACGTTTCCCCCTCCAAGCTTATTAGCTCCCCTCTGGGTGCAGTAAGTCCTGCAAGCAGTAGTCTGCTCTTTCGGGGCACAGTCTTGTTGTTTTCTGAGAGAAACTCCAGGTCAAGTGATGGTCACACGAGTCATTTTGGTGGCCTGTTGCACCCGTTTGTCTCTCTGGAGGTTGGAGTTGGAGGGCATCCTCACTCAAGGTCAGTGTGTCCACAGAGCGACCCCTGCAACTTCAGGGCATGATGGGTGGTTAGGATCACCACGTGGGGTCCTTTTCCCTTAGGAGGGACCTGGCCTTGGGGGCTGCTGATTTCCAGCTTTTTAGATACCCCAGTATCCTGGCCTGATGAGTCGGTGGGCAAAGCCCTTGGTGACCATAGTTTATCATACCTGAAGGGCATTCTTGTGTTGCTCCATTTCAAGTGGTCCCAGTTTTTGCACTAAGGCTCCAAGGGCGATTATCCTATGAACGGGTATGTAAAGGTCAAAGGGTTTAGCTAAATTAGGGAGTTCCTGGGCAAGGGTCTGAATTGACTGCTCTTTCCATTCTTGAAAGGCTGCTTCTGGATTCTACTCAAAAGGATCATCATCTTTTCGTGTCAGTGTTTCATGTAGAGGCCCAGCTATTAGACTGTAGTTAGGGATCCAGATGCAGAAAACCTTGGCCTCCCCAGGAACCCATAAGCTGTCTTCTAGTTTTAGAAGAGGTAAGGCTGCAAATGGCTTCTTCCCTATCCTGGGATGCGTTTCTCCGAATATCTCTGAGAATGAAGCCCAGGCATGTCACCTTAGCCTGGGATATTTGAGCCTTTTTCTTGGACACCTTCTATCCTTTCTTGTCTAGGTAGTTCAGAGGCGTCTTTAGTAGGCCTGGCGATCAGAATGTCCTCTGCATATTGAAGGAGGGTTCCCTTTTACAGAGGTAGAACTTTTAGGCCTTTAAAGGACATTTCCCCAATGATGGTGTGGGGATTTTTGAACCATTGGGAAAGGATGGCCCAGCATTATTGCTTTGGTTGCATGTTGTGCCCTGCCACTCACAAGCCAAAAATTATTGTGACTCTGAGATGAATGGAACACAGAAGAAGGCATCATTGAAGTCTAATACAGAATGCCATGGCCTGGTGAATTGTAGAATGACCTGCAGGGTGTAGGAAATAGAAGCTACTGGATGTATATCCTCGGTGGCTTCACTGACTGTCCTTATATCCTTTACCAGGACCCCAGCAGCCAACGGGACTCTCGTGGTCAGGCCAATCCCAGGATATGGAGCTCACCTGGGCAGCACGCCCCACCGAACCGCCCACGGGGCTCTTGTGGTCAAGTCCCTCCCAGGGTATGGAGCTCACATGTGCAGTTACCCAGCAACCCATGGGGCTCTCATAGTCAGGCCCTTCCCAGGATACGGAGCTCCCCTGGGCAGGTACCTGAGCACGGCTGGACACACAGGAACTGTGCACATAGCCCACATTGCAGAGAAGCCCCAGCTCACCTGTCGCTCACAGCTGACACAAAACGCCTCAGAGCAGGACTTGAACTAACAAAGAGCAGCCCTGTCAGGTCTGTGACCCTGGCTATCACTCTGTGCAGCCTCTCTCGGCCTGGTGTTCCAGACACTTGCACTGCAGCCAGGGCACCAGGCCTCTGTCTCCAACCACCATCACTCCTCTCCCTGACTCCTGGGTTCCTCTCATTAGTATAGGGTGTTCTTGAAGTTGTTTTCCACTCATGGACCAGATAAAATGATGAGAAAAAAGCCGCAGCTGCAGCCCCTTGTCTCTCCTGACTCTCAAGAGCCCACACCTGTTCCTTGGCCGCGGCCCATTTAGCAAGGTTCATTTTCTGCAACTGTGATCCCCTGAGGGGTGAGGATTGGCTTATTTGGGCAGCCTGACACTGCCTGCCAGCCCTCCCCAGGTGTGCCTTGGTTGAGGTCAATATAAACACCTCTCCAGTCAGCAAGAGCCCCTGTAGCTGTGCCTGACGCCATATTCTCTGCCCCGTCAGCAGTGTCGGGGCTGGGGTGGTGGGAAGGAGTGAGGGGCCGTGGCTTTGTGGGTGGCCCAGTGTGAGTGGGGCTCTGCTGGACTTTCTGCAGGAGTTGCCAGGCTGCCACCTGCTAAAGAAGAGGATGTGTCACACATACCTGCTGCTGGAATTTCTCCCCAGGCAGAGGTGAGGAAGTAAAAAGCAGTGGGGGCCGTGGCAGGAGGGGTATCTCAGGTAGGGAAATGGAAAGCTTCCAGAAGAGCATCTGGGGCCAGGACCAACCTGTCTGGCCAGCAGGCATCAAGTCGGCCTGCGTGCTGTCGCTGGTGTGGCACCACAGCCCTTCCTCTAGGCTTGCAAGTTCTTGTACATATTCAGCTGTTTTACATGGAAAGGGTGGGAAGAGTTCAGCTGCAGCAGGACTGGGGCTCAGCTCACATTTACTCACAGACGCCTTGACACAGTCCCCCAGCTTTGCAATGAGGATGTTCCTTGTGGGGGGGAGCGCTGCTCACTGCATGGGAGACGATTTCCCATCTCTGACCAACTTAAGAATTTTTTACAACTGGAGCAAGTGCCCTGATATGATTTTCCTCTGTATAACTGGTGGGTTCTGTTTTTTTTTTTTTTTTTTTCCTTTTATTCTTTTTGGTTCAAGGTAGATTTTATTTATTCCTCTTTTTTTTAATTTGGAGATATAAACATGGAAATAATACATTAATATAAAGATGTCTATGTGAAGGGAAAAACGTTTTTTTCGTTTATTTTATTAAATGTTATTTATTTATTTTTATTTTTTTTTAAATTTATTTATTTCTTTTGTACAGCAGGTTCTTACTGGATATCTATTTTATACATATGTGTGCACATGTGAATCCCAGTCTCCCAATTCATCCCACCACCACCCTCACATGGCATTCCCCCCTTGGTGTCCATATGTTTGTTCTCTACATCTGTGTCTCTATCTCTGCCCTGCAAACCGGTTCATCTGTACCATTTTTCTAGGTTCCACATATATGCATTAACATACAATATTTGTTTTTCTCTTTCTGACTTACTTCACTCTGTATGACAGTCTCTAGATCCATCAAGGTCTCTACAAATGACCCAATTTCATTCCTATGTATGGCTGAGTAATATTCCATTGTATATATGTACCACATCTTTATCCATTCATCTGTCTGTGGGCACTTAGGTTGCTTTCATTACCTGGCTATTGTAAATAGTACTGCAATGAACATTGTGGTGAATGTGTCTTTTTGATTTATGGTTTTCTCTGGGTATATGCCCAGTAGTGGGATTGCTGGATTATATGGTAATTCTATTTTTAGTTTTTTAAGGAACCTCCATACTGTTCTCCATAGAGACTATATCGATTTACATTCCCAGCAATAGTGGAAGAAGGTTCCTTTTCTCCACACCCTCTCCAGCATTTGTTGTTTGTAGATTTTCTGATGATGCCCATTCTAACAGGTGTGACGTGATACCTCATTGTAGTTTCGATTTCCATTTCTCTAATAATTAGTGATGTTGAGCAGATTTTCATGTGCATACTGGCCATCTCTATGTCTTCTTGGAAGAAATGTCTATTTAGATCTTCTTCCATTTTTGTATTGGGTTGTTTGTTTTATTAATATTGAGCTGCATGAGCTGTTTATATATATTGGAGATTAATCATTTGTCCATTGATTCATTGGCAAATATGTTCTGCCATTCTGAGGGTTGTCTTTTCATATTGTTTGTAGTTTCCTTTGCTTTGCAAAAGCTTTTACATATCATTAGGTCCCATCTGTTTAGTTTACTTTTTTTATTTCATTACTATAGGAGGTGGATCAAAAAAGATCTTGCTGTGATTTACGTCAGAGTATCCTTCGTAAGTTTTCCTCTCAGAGTTTTATACTGTCCGGTCTTACATTAAGGTCTCTAATCCATTTTGAATATAATTTTATGTATGGTGTTGGGGAGTGTTCTAATTTCATTCTTTTACATGTAGCTGTCCATATTTCCCAGCACCAATGATTGAAGAGACTGTCTTATCTCCATTGTATAGTCTTGCCTCCTTTGTCATAGATTAGTTGACCATAGGAGTGTAGGTTTATCCCTGGGCTTTCTTTTTCTTTTTTTTTTTTCCTTTTACACGTTTATTGGAGTATAATTGTTTTACAATGGAGTGTTAGTTTCTGCTGTATAACAAAGTGAATCATCTATACGTATACAAATATCACCAGATCCCCTCCCTCTTGCATCTCCCTCCCACATTCCATATCCCACCCCTTTATGTGGTCACAAAGCACCGAGCTGATCTCCCTGTTCTATGTGGCTGCTTCCCAGTAGCTATCGGTGTTACATTTGGTAATGTATTTATGTCCATGCCACTCTGTCTCTTCGTCTCAGCTTACCCATCCCCCTTCCGGTGTCCTCAAGTCCTTTCTCTACGTCTGTGTCCTTAATCTTGTCCTGCCACTAGGTTCTTCAAAATCTTTTTTTTTCCTTCATTAGATTCCGTATATCTCTGTTAACATACAGTATTTGTTTTTCCCTTTCTGACTTACTTCACTGTGTAGGACAGATTCTAAGTCCATCCAACTCAGTACAAATAACTCAGTTTTGCTTCTTTTTATGGCTGAGTAATATTCCATTGTATATATGTGTCAGATCTTCTTTATCCATTCATCTGTCGATGGACACTTAGGTTGCTTCCATGTCCTGGCTATTGTAAATGGAGCTGCAATGAACTTTTTTGTACATAACTCTTTTTGAATTATGGTTTTCGCAAGGCAAATGTCCAGTAGTTGGATTGTTGTGTCGTATGGTACCTCTATTGCTAGTTATTTAGAGGAATATCCGTACTGTTCTCCCTAGTTCCCATATCAATTTACATTCCCACCCACAGTGCACGTGTGTTCCCTTTTCTCCAATAAAGGCCTCTCCAGCATTTATTGTTTTGTAGATTTTTTTGATGATTGCCACTCTGACTGCTGTGTGGTGATATCTCAAGGTAGTTTGATTTGCATTTCTCTAATGATTAGTGATGTTCAGCATCCTTTCATGTGTTTCTTGGTAATCTGTATATCTTCTTTGGAGAAATGTCTATTTACGTCTTCTGGCCGTTTTTGGATTGGGTTGTTTGTTTTTGTGATATTGAGCTACATGAGGTGCTTGTAAAGTTTGGAGATTAATCCTTTGTCAATTGCTCCATTTGAAAATATTTTCTCCCATTCTGAGGGTTGTTTTTGCATCTTGTTTATGTTTTCCTGTACTGTGTAAAAGCTTTTAAGTTTCTTTAGGTCCCATTTGTTGATTTCTGTTTTTATTTCCATTTCTCTAGGAGGTGAGTCAAAAAGGATCTTGCTGTGATTTATGTCATAGAGTGTTCTGCCTATGGTTTCCTCTAAGTGTTTTATAGTGTCTGGTCTTATATTTAGATCTCTAATCCATTTAGAGTTTATTTTTGTGTATGGTGTTATGGAGTGTTCTAATTTCATTCTTTTATGTGTAGGGTTCCAGTTTTCTCAGCACCAATTACTGAAGAGACTGTCTTTTCTCCATTGTATATCCTTAGCTCCTTTGTCATAGATGAGATAGCCATAGGTATGTAGGTTTATCTCTGGGCTTTCTGTCCTGTTCCATTGATCTGTGTTTATGCCAATCTACATACACTTGGTTCCATTATGGAGACATATAAATACATAGGTTTCAAGATTGTTACCAGTCAGATAAATTCCTCTTCAGTGAATAGGGTGTTTTGTGTCCAGTTCATTGAGAAAGTAGTAGGTCTTGTCTATTACATATTTGGTATATGGAATGGTATCTGTGCTAATTTCAAACTCTGCTTTTACACATCACCCCACGTCACCTTTCCCCTTAAGGAGGCATAAGTGTGTTTTCTAAATGTGTAACTCTGTTCTCTTTTGAAATTCAGTTCATGTGTAGCCATGTTTACATTCCCTCTATAAGTGATATATTACAATAAGTTTCTGTTTCTTTGTGGCTCATTTCACTTAGCATCATCGTACCTAAAGCCACTCATTATGCTGCTATTGGCCTTATGACATTGATTTTATGTCTGAGTGACATTCCATTGTATATAAGTACCACAACATCTATATCCATTTTTTTCCTTTCCTGGGATATTTAAAGTGTACCGAAGTCAAGGTTCTTGTAAACAGAGCAGCCCTAAACTTTGTGATGGCTGTGTGTTGCGGATTTTTAGTTTTCCCAAAATACACGCCCATGAGTGGAAGTGTGCTATGCTCTGTAGCTGTTTTAGAAAACAACATACAGTTCTGCAGAGAGGCTGTTGGCAATTTACATCCTGTCCATCGGTGTAACCAGGCTCCATTTTCTCCATGGCCTATCCTGCATTTGTGGTTTTCACACTATTTGTGGATGGCCCTTTTGACTGGAGGTAAGGGACACTTCTATGTAGTGTGGATTTTCAATGCCTGATGGCTTGCTTGGCCAAAAAGGGCGTATCCTTTTTTTCCCAAATATATTCAAGAAAATACACATACACCCTTTTCAGCTAAGGGCAACATTGTCGAAGTTCTGTCGCTTTTCATGTGCTTTAAAGATGACTCCAATGTACCTCTTGAAATCTGTTTCCTTCAAATCTGCCTTGCATTCAAATCTTCTTCATGGCCTTACCTCAATATATTTCTGGATGATAGTTGTCCTTTATAACAGTGCAAGTTTGTGAATTGCTGTGCCCCTGATTTCCATTTTTCAAATCGCCTATTTGTGAGCTGGCTGCAATACCGCAGGATGGATTTAGGCCCTAGTCCTGTTCCGGGGCTTCAGGCTGAGCCTTTGGTTAATGCTTCTTCCTGATGGGAAAGTAGAGTGATATGTGCCCATCCAAACACCTACAGCTAATCTCTCATTTGTTTTCTCTCTTCCTGTTCATCCTCTGCACAATTTGCAAACTGTGCATATCAGGAGGGTAAAGGCGCTGACACTCCAAGTGGGGAGATTTTTAGTAATGCAGATGGAATGGTGAAGCCGAGCACGACGAAAGGAAAAATGAGGTACATTTAGAAAACTTTCCCAATTACACAGTGTACCATCCACTGGGTTTCCCATGCATGTTTTAACTGTAGGAAGATTCCCTTAAACCTGGAGAGTTGGGACCACTAGAATGCGTAGCACACAGTATTGCTCTAAGTGGTGTTCATTTGCTCACACAACCTCAGCAATCTTGTCAGCCCCAAGTGTCCAGTCTTATGTCTCATCCAGCTGTGGGTGTAAAGGTGGTCAATCCAGGTTGGATCACAGGCCCTGAACGTAATTTTTAAGATTTCTTTCTGTTTCGCTGTTTTTGCATTTTGCTTTTGAAACTTATTTTTTTAAGGGGATTTAGCTGAATTTCAGTGCTGTGCTCATGCAATTATACACACATATGATTCCGTTATGGAGACATGAGAATACATATGATTTAAAATTCTCAGAGTCAGATATATTCCTCTGCAATGAATAGGGTGTGTTGAGTCCAGTTCATTGTGCGGGGAGTAGGTGTTGTCTATTACATACTTAATTTATGTAACGGTATCTGTGTTAATTTAAAACAGTGGTTTTATGCATCAACCCACCTCGCCTTTCCCCTTAAGCAGGCAGAAGATTGTTTTCTAAATGTGTGACTCTGTTGTGTTTGTAATTCAGTTCATATGTAGCCATGTGTTCATTCACCCTATGAGTGATATATTATGATAAGATTCGATACTCTGTTATCTTTCCTAACTCAGTTCATGTGTAGCCATGTTTACAGGATCTTCATAAGTGATATCTTACGATAAGTTTGTTTCTCTGTGTGACTTATTTCACTTAGAATCATCCTACAAGAATCCACTCACTTTGCTGCTACTGGTCTTATGACATTGATTTCATGGCTGAGGGATATTCCATCGTACGTAAGTACCACAATTTTTGAACCATTTTTATATTTCCTGGGATATTTAAGGTGTACCCAATTTGAGGTTCTTGTAAGCAGTGCAGTCTTAAATTTGGGGGTGTCTCTGTCTTATTGATTTTCAGGTTTCCCAAGGTATATTCCCTAGACTGGAAGTGCCCTTGGCTCTGTAGCTCTGTTGTTTACTTGTTTTAGGGAACACAATGCACTCTTCCAGTGAGGCAGTTGGCAATTTACATCCTGCCCATCAGCATAACAAGGCTCCTTCTTCTCGAGGGCCTGTCTTGCCTTTCTGGTTTTTACACATTTTTTGGATGTCCCTATGGACCGGTGGGAAGTGATACTTCTTTGTAGTGCAGATTTGCATTGTCCTCTTGCTTGCTTGGCCAACAAGGGCGTATGCATTTCCTCCTGAATATATTCAGGAGAAAACGCATACGCCCTTATTGGCCAAGTGCATCATTGTCGAAGTTGTTCCCCTCTTCCTGTGCTTTACAGGAGACTCCAACGTACCTCTTGAAATCAGTTTCCTGCTATTCTGCCTCGCTTTCAAGTCCACCTCCTTGCCTTCCTTCAACAGATTTTTGGACGATAGTTGCGATTTATTACTCTGCCAGTTTGTGAATTGCTGTGCCCCTGAGCTCCATTTATCAACTCATTTTTTGTGAGCTGAACACAAGTCCAAAATTTTGGTTCATGACCTATACTGGTTCCGGGTGGCTGGCTGAGACTTTGGTTAATTCATCTTCCTGCCGGGAAATTAGAGTGACATATGCCCGTCCAAATGCCTAACAGCTACTCTCTCATTGGTTCTCCCTCTTCCCTTCCATCCTCTGCCAATTTGGCAACCTGTGCGAACCAGGATGTTAAAGGGGCTGTGTCTCCAAGTTGGGACATTGATAGTAAAGCAGTTGGAAAGTCAATACAGAGCACCAGGAGAGGGACTATTCCTTGAGTTTTAGAAACGTTTCGTATTCACAGTGTGTTCATCCTCTAGGTTTCCCGTACATGATACAGTTGTAGTAATATTCCCTTCAACCTGTAGAGATGTGACCCATGGAAATGGGACCATGCATTATTGCTTTAAAGGGTCTGCATTTCCTCACCCAAACTCACCAATCCTCTCAGTTCCAAGTGTCCAGCCTTATGCCACATCCAGCTGTCTTTGCAGATAGGGTCATTCCAGATTTCATCAGAGAACCTGAAGGAATTGTAAAGAATTTCCCTGTTTTTTTTGTTTTGTTTTTGAAATTCCTTTTTATACTGGGTTTGAGCTGATTCTCGCTGCCATGTTTACGCCAGTCTAGACATACATGATTCCCTTACGTAGACATATCAGTATATAGGTTTTAAGATTATTACTAGTCAGATCTATTCCTCTGTGGGAAATATGGGCTTTTGAGTCCCTTTCACTGAGGAAGGTGTAGGTCTTGTCTATTCCACAGTTGGTTTTAGAAATGGTACCTGTGTTTATATCAAACTCTGATTTTATGCATCACCCCACCTCTCCTTTCCCCTTAAGCAGGCATAAGACTGTTTTCTAAATGTGAGACTCTGTTCTCTTTCCTAACTCAGTTCATGTGTGGCCATGTTTACAGGATTTTCATAAGTGATATCTTATGATAAGTTTCTTTTTCTGTGTGACTTATTTCACTTAGAATCATCGTACCTGAATCAACTCACTTTGCTGCTCCTAGTCTTATGACATTGATTTCATGGCTGAGGGACATTCCATCGTACATAAATACCACAGTTTTTGGAACCATTTTTATATTTCCTGGGATATTTAAGGTGTACCAAAGTTGAGGTTCTTGTAAGCAGTACAGCCCTAAATTTGGGGGTGGCTCTGTCTTCTTGATTTTCAGTTTTCCCAAGGTATATTCCCTAGACTGGAAGTGCCCTTGGCTCTGTAGCGCTGTTGTTTACTTGTTTTAGGGAACGCAATGCACTCCTCCAGTGAGGCAGTTGGTAATTTATATCCCGCGCATCAGCATAACAATGCTCCCTGTTCTCCAGGGCCTGTCTTGCCTTTCTGGTTTTTACACATTTTGTGGATGTCCCTTTTGACCGGTGGGAAGTGATACTTCTTTGTAGTGCAGATTTGCATTGCCCGCGTGCTTGCTTGGCCAAAAAGGGCGTATGCGCGTTTTCCTGAATATATTCAGGAGAAGACGCATACGCCCTTTTTGGCCAAGTGCGTCATTTTCGAAGTTGTGCCCCTCTTCCTGTGCTTTAAAGGCGATTCCAACGTACCTCTTAAAATATGTTTCCTGCTATTCTATCTCGCTTTCAAGTCCGCCTCGCTGCCTTTCCTCAACAGATTTTTGGACGATAGTTGTCCTTTATTACTCTGCCAGTTTGTGAATTGCTGTGCCTCTGAGCTCCATTTTTCAACTCGTTTTTTGTGAGCTGTACGCAAGTCCAAAATTTTGGTTCAGGACCTATACTGGTTCCCGGTGGGTGGCTGAGACTCTGGTCAATTCTTCTTCCTGCCGGGAAATTAGAGTGACATGTGCCCGTCCAAATGCCTAACAGCTACTCTCTCATTGGTTCTCCCTGTTCCCTTCCATCCTCTGCCAAATTGGCAACCTGTGCGAACCAGGAGGTTAAAGGGTTTGTCTCTCCAAGTTGGGAGATTGATAGTAAAGCAGTTGGAAAGTCAAAGTGGAGCACCAGGAGAGGGACTATTCGTTGAGTTTTAGAAACCTTTTGTATTCACAGTGTGTCCATTCTCTAGGTTTCCCGTACATGTTATAGCTGTAGTAATATTCCCTTCAACATGGAGAGTTGGGACCCATGGAATGGTGGCCATGCATTTTTGCTTTAAAGGGTCTGCATTTGCCCACCAAATCTCACTAATCCTCTCAGTCCCAAGTGTCCAGCCTTATGCCACATCCAGCTGTCATTGTAGGTAGGGTCATTCCAGGTGTCATCAGAGACCCTGAAGGAAATGTAAAGAATTTCACTGTTTTTTGGTTTTGTTTTTGAAATTCCTTTTTATAGTGGGTTTGAGCTGATTCTCGCTGCCATGTTTATGCCTGTCTAGACACACATGATTCCCTTACAGAGACGTATCAATACATAGGTTTTAAGATTCTTACTAGTCAGATCTATTCCTCTGCGGGAAATATGGGGTTTTGAGTCCCTTTCACTGAGAAAGGTGTAGGTCTTGTCTATTCCACAGTTGGTTTTAGAAATGGTACCTGTGTTTATATCAAACTCTGGTTTTATGCATCACCCCACCTCTCCTTTCCCCTTAAGCAGGCATAAGAGTGTTTTCTAAATGTGAGACTCTGTTCTCTTTCCTAACTCAGTTCATGTGTAGCCAAGTTTACAGGATCTTCATAAGTGATATCTTATGATAAGTTTCTTTTTCTGTGTGACTTATTTCACTTAGAATCATCGTACCTGAATCCACTCACTTTGCGGCTCCTGGTCTTATGACATTGATTTCATGGCTGAGGGATATTCCATCGTACATAAATACCACAGTTTTTGGAACCATTTTTATATTTCCTGGGATATTTTAGGTGTACCGAAGTTGAGGTTCTTGTAAGCAGTGCAGCCCTAAATTTGGGGGTGGCTCTGTCTTCTTGATTTTCAGTTTTCCCAAGGTATATTCCCTAGACTGGAAGTGCCCTTGGCTCTGTAGCTCTGTTGTTTACCTGTTTTAGGGAACGCAATGCACTCCTCCAGTGAGGCAGTTGGTAATTTACATCCCGGCCATCAGCATAACAAGTCTCCCTGTTCTCCAGGGCCTGTCATGCCTTTCTGGTCTTTACTCATTTTGTGGATGTCCCTTTTGACCGGTGGGAAGTGATACTTCTTTGTAGTGCAGATTTGCATTGCCCGCCTGCTTGCTTGGCCAAAAAGGGCGTATGCGTTTTCTCCTGAATATATTCAGGAGAAAACGCATACGCCCTTTTTGGCCAAGTGCGTCATTTTCGAAGTTGTGCCCCTCTTCCTCTGCTTTAAAGGCGATTCCAACGTACCTCTTGAAATCTGTTTCCTGCTATTCTGTCTCGCTTTCAAGTCCGCCTAGTTGCCTTCCCTCAACAGATTTTCGGACGATAGTTGTCCTTTATTACTCTGCTAGTTTGTGAACTGCTGTGCCCCTGAGCTCCATTTTTCAACTCGTTTTTTGTGACCTGTACGCAAGTCCAAAATTTTGGTTCAGGACCTATACTGGTTCCCGTTGGGTGGCTGAGTCTCTGGTTAATTCTTCTTCCTGCTGGGAAATTAGAGTGATATGTGCCCGTCCAAATGCCTAACAGCTACTCTCTCATTGGTTCTCCCTCTTCCCTTCCATACTCTGCCAAATTGGCAACCTGTGCGAACCAGGAGGTTAAAGGGGTTGTCTCTCCAAGTTGGGAGATTGATAGTAAAGCAGTTGGATAGTCAAAGCGGAGCACCAGGAGAGGGAATACTCATTGAGTTTTAGAAACCTTTTGTATTCACAGGGTGTCCATTCTCTAGATTTCCCGTACATGTTATAGCTGTAGTAATATTCCCTTCAACATGCATTGTTGGGACCCATGGAATGGGGGCCATGCATTTTTGCTTTAAAGGGTCTGCATTTGCTCACCCAATCTCACCAATCCTCTCAGTCCAAAGTGTCCAGCCTTATGCCACATCCAGCTGTCATTGTAGATAGGGTCATTCCAGGTTTCATCAGAGACCCTGAAGGAAATGTAAAGAATTTCCCTGTTTTTTGCTTTTGTTTTTGAAATTCCTTTTTATAGTGGGTTTGAGCTGATTCTCGCTGCCATGTTTATGCCAGTCTAGACACACTTGATTCCCTTACAGAGACATATCAATACATAGGTTTTAAGATACTTACTAGTCAGATCAATTCCTCTGCGGGAAATATGGGGTTTTGAGTCCCTTTTACTGAGGAAGGTGTAGGTCTTGTCTATTCCACAGTTGGTTTTAGAAATGGTACCTGTGTTTATATCAAACTCTGGTTTTATGCATCACCCCACCTCTCCTTTTCCCTTAAGCAGGCAAAAGAGTGTTTTCTAAATGTGAGACTCTGTTCTCTTTCCTAACTCAGTTCATGTGTAGCCATGTTTACAGGATCTGCATAAGTGATATCTTATGATAAGTTTCTGTTTCTGTGTGACTTATTTCACTTAGAATCATCGTACCTGAATCCACTCACTTTGTGGCTCCTGGTCTTATGACATTGATTTCATGGCTGAGGTATATTCCATCGTACATAAATACCACAGTTTTTGGAACCATTTTTATATTTCCTGGGATATTTAAGGTGTACCCAAGTTGAGGTTCTTGTAAGCAGTGCAGACCTAAATTTGGGCGTGGCTCTGTCTTCTTGATTTTCAGTTTTCCCAAGGTATATTCCCTAGACTGGAAGTGCCCTTGGCTCTGTAGCTCTGTTGTTTACTTGTTTTAGGGAACGCAATGCACTCCTCCAGTGAGGCAGTTGGCAATTTACATCCCGCCCATCAGCATAACAAGGCTCCCTGTTCTCCAGGGCCTGTCTTGCCTTTCTGGTTTTTACACATTTTGTGGATATCCCTTTTGACCGGTGGGAAGAGATACTTCTGTGTAGTGCAGATTTGCATTGCCCGCTTGCTTGCTTGGCCAAAAAGGGCGTATTCGTTTTCTCCTGAAAATATTCAGGAGAAAACGCATACGCCCTTTTTGGCCAAGTGTGTCATTGTCGAAGTTGTGCCCCTCTTCCTGTTCTTTAAAGGCGATTCCAACGTACCTCTTGAAATCTGTTTCCTGCTATTCTGTCTCGCTTTCAAGTCCGCCTCGCTACCTTCCCTCAACAGATTTTTGGACGATAGTTGTCCTTTATTACTCTGCCAGTTTGTGAATTGCTGTGCCCCTGAGCTCCATTTTCCAACTCGTTTTTTGTGAGCTGTACGCAAGTCCAAAATTTTGGCTCAGGACCTATACTGGTTCCCGTTGGGTGGCTGAGACTCTGGTTAATTCTTCTTCCTGCTGGGAAATTAGAGTGATATGTGCCCGTCCAAATGCCTAACAGCTACTCTCTCATTGGTTCTCCCTCTTCCCTTCCATCCTCTGCCAAATTGGCAACCTGTGCGAACCAGGAGGTTAAAGGGGTTGTCTCTCCAAGTTGGGAGATTGATAGTAAAGCAGTTGGAAAGTCAAAGCAGAGCACCAGGAGAGGGAATACTCATTGAGTTTTAGAAACCTTTTGTATTCACAGTGTGTCCATTCTCTAGATTTCCCGTACATGTTATAGCTGTAGTAATATTCCCTTCAACATGGATTGTTGGGACCCATGGAATGGGGGCCATGCATTTTTGCTTTAAAGGGTCTGCATTTGCTCAACCAATCTCACCAATCCTCTCAGTCCCAAGTGTCCAGCCTTATGCCACATCCAGCTGTCATTGTAGATAGGGTCATTCCAGGTTTCATCAGAGACCCTGAAGGAAATATAAAGAATTTCCCTGTTTTTTGGTTTTGTTTTTGAAATTCCTTTTTATAGTGGGTTTCAGCTGATTCTCGCTGCCATGTTTATGCCAGTCTAGACACACTTGATTCCCTTACAGAGACATATCAATACATAGGTTTTAAGATACTTACTAGTCAGATCAATTCCTCTGCGGGAAATATGGGGTTTTGAGTCCCCTTTACTGAGGAAGGTGTAGGTCTTGTCTATTCCACAGTTGGTTTTATAAATGGTACCTGTGTTTATATCAAACTCTGGTTTTATGCATCACCCCACTTCTCCTTTCCCCTTAAGCAGGCATAAGAATGTTTTCTAAATGTGAGACTCTGTTCTCTTTCCTAACTCAGTTCATGTGTAGCCATGTTTACAGGATCTTCATAAGTGATATCTTATGATAAGTTTCTTTTTCTGTGTGACTTATTTCACTTAGAATCATCGTACCTGAATCCACTCACTTTGCGGCTCCTGGTCTTATGACATTGATTTCATGGCTGAGGGATATTCCATCGTACATAAATACCACAGTTTTTGGAACCATTTTTATATTTCCTGGGATATTTAAGGTGTACCCAAGTTGAGGTTCTTGTAAGCAGTGCAGCCCTAAATTTGGGGGTGGCTCTGTCTTCTTGATTTTCAGTTTTCCCAAGGTATATTCCCTAGACTGGAAGTGCCCTTGGCTCTGTAGCTCTGTTGTTTACTTGTTTTAGGGAACACAATGCACTCCTCCAGTGAGGCAGTTGGTAATTTACATCCCGGCCATCAGCATAACAAGTCTCCCTGTTCTCCAGGGCCTGTCATGCCTTCCTGGTTTTTACTCATTTTGTGGATGTCCCTTTTGACCGGTGGGAAGTGATACTTCTTTGTAGTGCAGATTTGCATTGCCCGCTTGCTTGCTTGGCCAAAAAGGGCGTATGTGTTTTCTCCTGAATATATTCAGGAGAAAACGCATATGCCCTTTTTGGCCAAGTGCGTCATTGTCGAAGTTGTGCCCCTCTTCCTGTGCTTTAAAGGCAATTCCAACGTACCTCTTGAAATCTGTTTCCTGCTATTCTGTCTCGCTTTCAAGTCCGCCTCGCTGCCTTCCCTCAACAGATTTTTGGACGAGAGTTGTCCTTTATTACTCTGCCAGTTTGTGAATTGCTGTGCCCCTGAGCTCCATTTTTCAACTCGTTTTTTGTGAGCTGTACGCAAGTCCAAAATTTTCGTTCAGGACCTATACTGGTTCCCGGTAGGTGGCTGAGACTCTGGTCAATTCTTCTTCCTGCCGGGAAATTAGAGTGACATGTGCCCGTCCAAATGCCTAAGAGCTACTCTCTCATTGGTTCTCCCTCTTCCCTTCCATCCTCTGCCAAATTGGCAACCTGTGCGAACCAGGAGGTTAAAGGGGCTGTCTCTCCAAGTTGGGAGATTGATAGTAAAGCAGTTGGAAAGTCAAAGCGGAGCACCAGGAGAGGGACTACTCGTTGAGTTTTAGAAACCTTTTGTATTCACAGTGTGTCCATTCTCTAGGTTTCCCGTACATGTTATAGCTGTAGTAATATTCACTTCAACATGGAGAGATGGGACCCATGGAATTGGGGCCATGCATTTTTGCTTTAACGGGTCTGCATTTGCTCACCCAATCTCACCAATCCTCTCTCTCCCAAGTGTCTAGCCTTATGTCACATCCAGCTGTCATTGTAGATAGGGTCATTCTAGGTGTCATCAGAGACCCTGAAGGAAATGTAAAGAATTTCACTGTTTTTTTGTTTTGTTTTTGAAATTCCTTTTTATAGTGGGTTTGAGCTGATTCTCGCTGCCATGTTTATGCCAGTCTCGACACACATGATTCCCTTACAGAGACGTATAAATACATAGGTTTTAAGATTCTTACTAGTCAGATCTATTCCTCTGCGGGAAATATGGGGTTTTGAGTCCCTTTCACTGAGAAAGGTGTAGGTCTTGTCTATTCCACAGTTGGTATTAGAAATGGTACCTGTAATTATAACAAACTCTGGTTTTATGCATCACCCCACCTCTCCTTTCCCCTTAAGCAGGCATAAGAGTGTTTTCTAAATGTGAGACTCTGTTCTCTTTCCTAACTCAGTTCATGTGTAGCTATGTTTACAGGATCTTCATAAGTGATATCTTATGATAAGTTTCTTTTTCTGTGTGACTTATTTTACTTAGAATCATCGTACCTGAATCCACTCACTTTGCTGCTCCTGGTCTTATGACATTGATTTCATGGCTGAGGGATATTCCATCGTACATAAATACCACAGTTTTTGGAACCATTTTTATATTTCCTGGGATATTTAAGGTGTACCCAAGTTGAGGTTCTTGTAAGCAGTGCAGCCCTAAATTTGGGGGTGGCTCTGTCTTATTGATTTTCAGTTTTCCCAAGGTATATTCCCTAGACTGGAAGTGCCCTTGGCTCTGTAGCTCTGTTGTTTAGTTGTTTTAGGGAACGCAATGCACTACTCCATTGAGGCAGTTGGCAATTTACATCCCGGCCATCAGCATAACAAGTCTCCCTGTTCTCCAGGGCCTGTCTTGCCTTTCTGGTTTTTACTCATTTTGTGGATGTCCATTTTGACCGGTGGGAAGTGATACTTCTTTGTAGTGCAGATTTGCATTGCCCGCTTGCTTGCTTGGCCAAAAAGGGCGTATGCGTTTTCTCCTGAATATATTCAGGAGAAAATGCATACGCCCTTATTGGCCAAGTGCGTCATTGTCGAAGTTGTGCCCCTCTTCCTGGGCTTTAAAGGCGATTCCAACGTACCTCTTGAAATCTGTTTCCTGCTATTCTGCCTCGCTTTCAAGTCCGCCTAGTTGCCTTCCTGCAACAGATTTTCGGTCGATAGTTGTCCTTTATTACTCTGCCAGTTTGTGAACTGCTGTGCCCCTGAGCTCCATTTTTCAACTCGTTTTTTGTGAGCTGTACGCAAGTCCAAAATTTTCGTTCAGGACCTATACTGGTTCCCGGTAGGTGGCTGAGACTCTGGTTAATTCTTCTTCCTGCTGGGAAATTAGAGTGATATGTGCCCGTCCAAATGCCTAACAGCTACTCTCTCATTGGTTCTCCCTCTTCCCTTCCATCCTCTGCCAAATTGGCAACCTGTTGGAACCAGGAGGTTAAAGGGGTTGTCTCTCCAAGTTGGGAGATTGATAGTAAAGCAGTTGGAAAGTCAAACCGGAGCACCAGGAGAGGGACTAATCGTTGAGTTTTAGAAACCTTTTGTATTCACAGTGTGTCCATTCTCTAGGTTTCCCGTACATGTTATAGCTGTAGTAATATTCCCTTCATCCTGGAGAGTTGGGACCCATGGAATGGGGGACATGCATTTTTGCTTTAAAGGGTCTGCATTTGCTCACCAAATCTCACCAATCCTCTCAGTCCCAAGTGTCCAGCCTTATGCCACATCCAGCTGTCATTTTAGATAGGGTCATTCCAGGTTTCATCAGAGACCCTGAAGTAAATGTAAAGAATTTCCCTGTTTTTTGGTTTTGTTTTTGAAATTCCTTTTTATAGTGGGTTTGAGCTGATTCTCGCTGCCATGTTTATGCCAGTCTAGACACACTTGATTCCCTTACAGAGACATATCAATACATAGGTATTAAGAATCTTACTAGTCAGATCTATTCCTCTGCGGGAAATATGGGGTTTTGAGTCCCTTTCCCTGAGGAAGGTGTAGGTCTTGTCTATTCCACAGTGGGTTATAGAAATGGTACCTGTGCTTATATCAATCTCTTGTTTTATGCATCACCCCACCTCTCCTTTCCCCTTAAGCAGGCATAAGAGTGTTTTCTAAATGTGAGACTCTGTTCTCCTTCCTAACTCAGTTCATGTGTAGCCATGTTTACAGGATCTTCTAACGTGATATCCTATGATAAGTTTCTTTTTCTGTGTGACTTATTTCACTTAGAATCATCGTTCCTGAATCCACTCACTTTGCTGCTCCTGGTCTTATGACATTGATTTCATGGCTGAGGGATATTCCATCGTACATAAATACCAATGATTTTTGAACCATTTTTATATTTCCTGGGAAATTTAAGGTGTACCCAAGTTGAGGTTCCTCTAAGCAGTGCAGCCCTAAATTTGGGGGTGGCTCTCTCTTATTGATTTTCACTTTTCCCAAGGTATATTCCCTAGACTGGAAGTGCCCTTGGCTCTGTAGCTCTGTTGTTTACTTGTTTTAGGGAAAGCAATGCACTCCTCCAGTGAGGCAGTTGTCAATTTACAACCCGCCCATCAGCATAACAAGGCTCCCTGTGCTCCAGGGCCTGTCTTGCCTTTCTTGTTTTTACACATTTTGTGGATGTCCCTTTTGACCGGTGGGAAGTGATACTTCTGTGTAGTGCAGATTTGCATTGACCGCTTGCCTGCTTGGCCAAAAAGGGCGTATGCGTTTTCTCCTGAATATATTCAGGAGAAAACGCATACGCCCTTTTTGGCCAAGTGCGTCATTGTCGAAGTTGTGCCCGTCTTCCTGTGCTTTAAAGGCGATTCCAATGTACCTCTTGAAATCTGTTTCCTGCTATTCTGCCTCGCTTTCAAGTCCGCCTCGCTGCCTTCCCTCAACAGATTTTTGGACGATAGTTGTCCTTTATTACTCTGCCATTTTGTGAATTGCTGTGCCCCTGAGCTCCATTTTTCAACTCGTTTTTTGTGAGCTGTACGCAAGTCCAAAATTTTGGTTCAGGACCTATACTGGTTCCCGGTAGGTGGCTGAGACTCTGGTCAATTATTCTTCCTTCCGGGAAATTAGAGTGGCATGTGCCCATCCAAAAGCCTAACAGCTACTCTCTCATTGGATCTCCCTCTTCCCTTCCATCCTCTGCGAAATTGGCAACCTGTGCGAACCAGGAGGTTAAAGGGGTTGTCTCTCCAAGTTGGGAGATTGATAGTAAAGCAGTTGGAAAGTCAAAGCAGAGCACCAGGAGAGGGACTACTCGTTGAGTTTTAGAAACCTTTTGTATTCACAGTGTGTCCATTCTCTAGGTTTCCCGTACATGTTATAGCTGTAGTAATATTCACTTCAACATGGAGAGTTGTGACCCTTGGAATGGGGGCCATGCATTTTTGCTTTAAAGGGTCTGCATTTGCTCACCCAATCTCACCTATCCTCTCGGTCCCAAGTGTCCAGGCTTATGTCACATCCAGCTGTCATTGTAGATAGGGTCATTCTAGGTGTCATCAGAGACCCTGAAGGAAATGTAAAGAATTTCACTGTTTTTTTGTTTTGTTTTTGAAATTCCTTTTTATAGTGGGTTTGAGCTGATTCTCGCTGCCATGTTTATGCCAGTCTAGACACACATGATTCCCTTACAGAGACATATCAGTACATAGGTTTTTAAGATACTTACTAGTCAGATATATTCCTCTGCCGGAAATATGGGGTTTTGAGTCCCTTTCACTGAGGAAGGTGTAGGTCTTGTCTATTCCACAATTGGTTTGAGAAATGGTACTTGTACTTATATCAAACTCTGGTTTTATGCATCACCCCACCTCTCCTTTCCCCTTAAGCAGGCATAAGAGTGTTTTCTAAATGTGAGACTCTGTTCTCTTTCCTAAATCAGTTCATGTGTAGCCATGTTTACAGGATCTTCATAAGTGATATCTTATGATAAGTTTCTTTTTCTGTGTGACTTATTTCACTTAGAATCATCGTACCTGAATCCACTCACTTTGCTGCTCCTGGTCTTATGACATTGATTTCATGGCTGAGCTATATTCCATCGTACATAAATACCAGAATTTTTTGAGCCATTTTTATATTTCCTAGGATATTTAAGGTGTACCCACGTTGCGGTTCTTGTAAGCAGTGCAGCCCTAAATTTGGGGGTGGCTCTGTCTTATTGATTTTCAGTTTTCCCAAGGTATATTCCCTAGACTGGAAGTGCCCTTGGCTCTGTAGCTCTGTTGTTTACTTGTTTTAGGGAACGCAATGCACTACTCCAGTGAGGCAGTTGGCAATTTACATCCCGGCCATCGGCATAACAAGGCTCCCTGTTCTCCAGGGCCTGTCATGCCTTTCTGGTTTTTACTCATTTTGTGGATGTCCCTTTTGACCGATGGGAAGTGATACTTCTTTGTAGTGCAGATTTGCATTGCCCGCTTGCTTGCTTGGCCAAAAAGGGCGTATGCGTTTTCTCCTGAATATATTCAGGAGAAAATGCATACGCCCTTTTTGGACAAGTGCGTCATTGTCGAAGTTGTGCCCCTCTTCCTGTGCTTTAAAGGCGATTCCTTCGTACCTCTTGAAATCTGTTTCCTGCTAATCTGCCTCGCTTTCAAGTCCGCCTCGTTGCCTTCCCTCAACAGATTTTTCGAGGATAGTTGTCCTTTATTACTCTGCCAGTTTGTGAATTGCTGCTCCTGTGGTCCATTTTTCAACTCGTTTTTTGTGAGCTGTACAAAAGTCCAAAATTTTGGTTCAGGACCTATACTGGTTCCAGGTGGGTGGATGAAACTCTGGTTAATTATTCTTCCTTCCAGGAAATTAGAGTGACATGTGCACTTCCAAATGCCTAACAGCTACTCTATCATTGGTTCTCCCTCTTCCCTTCCATCCTCTGCCAAATTGGCAAACTGTGCGAACCAGGAGGTTAAAGGGGTTGTCTCTCCAAGTTGGGAGATTGATAGTAAAGCAGTTGGAAAGTCAAACCGGAGCACCAGGAGAGGGACTACTCGTTGAGTTTTAGAAACCTTTTGTATTCACATTGTGTCCATTCTCTAGGTTTCCCGTACATGTTATAGCTCTAGTAATATTCCCTACAACATAGAGAGTTGGGACACATGGAATGGGGGCCATGCATTTTTGCTTTAAAGGGTCTGCATTTGCTCACCCTATCTCACCAATCCTCTCAGTCCCAAGTGTCCAGCCTTATGCCACATCCAGCTGTCATTGTAGATAGGGTCATTCCAGGATTCATCAGAGACCATGAAGGAAATGTAAAGAATTACCCTGTTTTTTGGTTTTGTTTTTGAAATTCCTTTTTATAGTGGGTTTGAGCTGATTCTCGCTGCCATGTTTGTGCCAGTCTAGACACACTTGATTCCCTTACAGAGACATATCAATACATAGGTTTTAAGATTCTTACTAGTAAATCAATTCCTCTGCGGGAAATATGGGGTTTTGAGTCCCTTACACTGAGGAAGGTGTAGGTCTTGTCTATTCCACAGTTGGTTATAGAAACGGTACCTGTGCTTATATCAAACTCTGGTTTTATGCATCACCCCACCTCTCCTTTCCCCTTAAGCAGGCATAAGAGTGTTTTCTAAATGTGAGACTCTGTTCTCTTTCCTAACTCAGTTCATGTGTAGCCATGTTTACAGGATCTTCATAAGTGATATCTTATGATAAGTTTCTTTTTCTGTGTGACTTATTTCACTTAGAATCATCGTACCTGAATCCACTCACTTTGCTGCTCCTGGTCTTATGACATTGATTTCATGGCTGAGGGATATTCCATCGTACATAAATACCACAGATTTTTGACCAATTTTAATATTTCCTGGGATATTTAAGGTGTACCCAAGTTGAGGTTCTTGTAAGCAGTGCAGCCCTAAATTTGGGGGTGGCTCTGTCTTATTGATTTTCAGTTTTCCCAAGGTATATTCCCTAGACTGGAAGTGCCCTTGGCTCTGTAGCTCTGTTGTTTACTTGTTTTAGGGAACGCAATGCACTCCTCCAGTGAGGCAATTGGCAATTTACATTCCGCCCATCAGCATAACAAGGCTCCCTGTTCTTCAGGGCCTGTCTTGCCTTTCTGGTTTTTACACATTTGTGGATGTCCCTTTTGACCGGTGGGAATTGATACTTCTTTGTAGTGCAGATTTGCATTGCCCGCTTGCTTGCTTGGCCAAAAAGGGCGTATGCGTTTTCTCCTGAATATATTCAGGAGAAAACGCATACGCCCTTTTTGGCCAAGTGCGTCATTGTCGAAGTTGTGCCCCTCTTCCTGTGCTTTAAAGGCGATTCCAATGTACCTCTTCAAATGTGTTTCCTGCTATTCTGCCTCGCATTCATGTCCGCCTCATTGCCTTCCCTCAACAGATTTTTGCACGATAGTTGTCCTTTATTACTCTGCCAGTTTGTGAATTGCTGTGCCCCTGAGCTCCATTTTTCTACTCGTTTTTTGTGAGCTGTACGCAAGTCCAAAATTTTGGTTCAGGACCTATACTGGTTCCCGGTGGGTGACTGAGACTCTGGTTAATTCTTCTTCCTGCCGGGAAATTAGAGTGACATGTGCCCGTCCAAATGCCTAACAGCTACTCTCTCATTGGTTCTCCCTCTTCCCTTCCATCCTCTGCCAAATTGGCAACCTGTGCGAATCAGGAGGTTAAAGGGGTTGTCTCTCCAAGTTGGGAGATTGATAGTAAAGCAGTTGGAAAGTCAAACCGGAGCACCAGGAGAGGGAATACTCGTTGAGTTTTAGAAACCTTTTGTATTCACAGTGTGTCCATTCTCTAGGTCTCCCGTACATGTTATAGCTGTAGTAATATTCCCTTCAACCTGGAGAGTTGGGACCCATGTAATGGGGGCCATGCATTTTTGCTTTAAAGGGTCTGCATTTGCTCACCCAATCTCACCAATCCTCTCAGTCCCAAGTGTCCAGCCTTATGCCACATCCAGCTGTCATTGTAGATAGGGTCATTCCAGGTTTCATCAGAGACCCTGAACGAAATGTAAAGAATTTCCCTGTTTTTTGGTTTTGTTTTTGAAATTCCTTTTTATAGTGCGTTTGAGCTGATTCTCGCTGCCATGTTTATGCCAGTCTAGACACACATGATTCCCTTACAGAGACATATCAATACATAGGTTTTAAGATTCTTACTAGTCAGATCTATTCCTCTGCGGGAAATATGGGGTTTTGAGTGCCTTTCACTGAGAAAGGTGTAGGACTTGTCTATTCCACAGTTGGTTTTAGAAATGGTACCTGTGCTTATATCAAACTCTGGTTTTATGCATCACCCCACCTCTAGTTTCCCCTTAAGCAGGCATAAGAGTGTTTTCTAAATGTTAGACTCTGTTCTCTTTCCTAACTCAGTTCATGTGTAGCCATGTTTACAGGATCTTCATAAGTGATATCTTATGATAAGTTTCTTTTTCTGTGTGACTTATTTCACTTAGAATCATCGTACCTGAATCCACTCACTTTGCTGCTCCTGGTCTTATGACATTGATTTCATGGCTGAGGGATATTCCATGGTACATAAATACAACAGTTTTTTGAACCATTTTTATATTTCCTGGGACATTTAAGGTGTACCCAAGTTGAGGTTCTTGTAAGCAGTGCAGCCCTAAATTTGGGGGTGGCTCTGTCTTATTGATTTTCAGTTTTCCCACGTTATATTCCCTAGACTGGAAGTGCCCTTGGCTCTGTAGCTCTGTTGTTTACTTGTTTTAGGGAACGCAATGCAGTCCTCCAGTGAGGCAGTTGGCAATTTACATCCCGCCCATCAGCATAACAAGGCTCCCTGTTCTCCAGGGCCTGTCTTGCCTTTCTGGTTTTTACACATTTTGTGGATGTACCTTTTGACCAGTGGGAAGTGATACTTCTTTGTAGTGCAGATTTGCATTGCCCGCTTGCTTGCTTGGCCAAAAAGGGCGTATGCGTTTTCTCCTGAATATATTCAGGAGAAAACACATACGCCCTTTTTGGCCAAGTGCGTCATTGTCGAAGTTGTGCCCCTCTTCCTGTGCTTTAAAGGCAATTCCAGCGTACCTCTTGAAATCTGTTTCCTGCTATTCTGTCTCGCTTTCAAGTCCACCTCGCTGCCTTCCCTCAACAGATTTTTGGACGATAGTTGTCCTTTATTACTCTGACACTTTGTGCATTGCTGTGCCCCTGAGCTCCATTTTTCAACTAGTTTTTTGTGAGCTGTACGCAAGTCCAAAATTTTGGTTCAGTATCTATACTGGTTCCCGATGGGTGGCTGAGACTCTGGTTAATTCTTCTTCCTGACAGGAAATTAGAGTGACATGTTCCCGTCCAAATGCCTAACAGCTATTCTCTCATTGGTTCTCCCCCTTCCCTTCCATCCTCTGCCAAATTGGAAACCTGTGCGAACCAGGAGGTTAAAGGGGTTGTCTCTCCAAGTTGGGAGATTGATAGTAAAGCAGTTGGAAAGTCAAACCGGAGCACCAGGAGAGGGACTACTCGTTGAGTTTTAGAAACATTTTGTATTAACAGTGTGTCCATTCTCTAGGTTTCCCGTACATGTTATAGCTGTAGTAATATTCCCTTCAACATAGAGAGTTGGGACCCATGGAATGGGGGCCATTCATTTTTGCTTTAAGGGGTCTGCATTTGCTCACCCTATCTCACCAATCCTCTCATTCCCAAGTGTCCAGCCTTATGCCACATCCAGCTGTGATTGTAGATAGGGTCTTTCCAGGTTTCATCAGAGACCCTGAAGGAAATATAAAAGAATTTCCCTGTTTTTTGGTTTTGTTTTTGAAATTCCTTTTTATAGTGGGTTTGAGCTGATTCTCGCTGCCATGTTTATGCCAGTCGAGACACACTTGATTCCCTTACAGAGACATATCAAAACATAGGTTTTAAGATTCTTACTAGTCAGATCTATTCCTCTGTGGGAAATATGGGGTTTTGAGTCCCTTTCACTGAGGAAGGTGTAGGTCTTGTCTATTCCAGAGTTGGTTTTAGAAATGGTACCTGTACTTATATCAAACTCTGGTTTTATCCATTACCCCACCTCTCCTTTCCCCTTAAGCAGGCACAAGAGTGTTTTCTAAATGGGAGACTCTGTTCTCTTTCCTAACTCAGTTCATGTGTAGCCATGTTTACAGGATCCTCATAAGTGATATCTTATGATAAGTTTCTTTTTCTTTGTGACTTATTTCACTTAGAATCATCGTACCTGAATCCACTCACTTTGCTGCTCCTGGTCTTATGACATTGATTTCATGGCTGAGGGATATTCCATCGTACATAAATACCACAGTTTTTTGAACCATTTTTATATTTCCTGGGATATTTAATGTGTACCCAAGTTGAGGTTCTTGTAAGGAGTGCAGCCCTAAATTTGGTGGTGGCTCTGTCTTATTGATTTTCAGTTTTCCCAAGGTATATTCCCTAGACTGGAAGTGCCCTTGGCTCTGTAGCTCTGTTGTTTACTTGTTTTAGGGAACGCAATGCACTCCTCCAGTGAGGCAGGTGGCAATTTACATTCCGCCCATCAGCATAACAAGGCTCCCTGTTCTCCAGGGCCTGTCTTGCCTTTCTGGTATTTACACATTTTGTGGATGTCCCTTTTGACTGGTGGGAAGAGATACTTCTTTGTAGTGCAGATTTGCATTGCCCGCTTGCTTGCTTGTCCAAAAAGGGCGTATGCGTTTTCTCCTGAATATATTCAGGAGCAAACGCATTCTCCCTTTTTGGACAAGTGCGTCATTGTCGAAGTTGTGCCCCTCTTCCTGTGCTTTAAAGGCGATTCCTTCGTACCTCTTGAAATCTGTTTCCTGCTAATCTGCCTCGCTTTCAAGTCCGCCTCGTTGCCTTCCCTGAACAGATTTTTCGACGATAGTTGTCCTTTATTACTCTGTCAGTTTGTGAATTGCTGCTCCTGTGGTCCATTTTTCAACTCGTTTTTTGTGAGCTGTACAAAAGTCCAAAATTTTGGTTCAGGACCTATACTGTTTCCCAGTGGGTGGCTGAGACTCTGGTTAATTCTTCTTCCTACCAGGAAATTAGAGTGACATGTGCCCGTCCAAATGCCTAACAGCTACTCTCTCATTGGTTCTCCCTCTTCCCTTCCATCCTCTGCCAAATTGGCAACCTGTGCGAACCAGGAAGTTAAAGGGATTGTCTCTCCATGTTGGAAGATTGATAGTAAAGCAGTTGGAAAGTCAAACCGGAGCACCAGGAGAGGGAATACTCGTTGAGTTTTAGAAACATTTTGTATTCACAGTGTGTCCATTCTCTTGGTTTCCCGTACATGTTATAGCTGTAGTAATATTCCCTTCAACATGGTGATTTGCGACCCATGGAATGGGGGCCATGCATTTTTGCTTTAAAGGGTCTGCATTTGCTCACCCAATCTCACCAATCCTCTCAGTCCCAAGTGTCCAGCCTTATGCCACTTCCAGCTGTCATTGTAGATAGGGTCATTCCAGGTTTCATCAGAGACCCTGAAGGAAATGTAAAGAATTTCCCTGTTTTTAGTTTTTGTTTTTGAAATTACTTTTTATAGTGGGTTTGAGCTGATTCTCGCTGCCATGTTTATGCCAGACTAGACACACTTGATTCACTTACAGAGACATATCAATACATAGGTTTTAAGATTCTTACTAGTCAGATCTATTCCTCTGCGGGAAATATGGGGTTTTGAGTCCCTTTCACTGAGGAAGGTGTAGGTCTTGTCTATTCCACAGTTGGTTATAGAAATGGTACCTGTGCTTATATCAAACTCTGGTTTTATGCATCACCCCACCTCTCCTTTCCCCTTAAGCAGGCATAAGAGTGTTTTCTGAATGTGAGACTCTGTTCTCTTTCCTAACTCAGTTCATGTGTAGCCATGTTTACAGGATCTTCATACGTGATATCTTATGATAAGTTTCTTTTTCTGTGTGACTTATTTCACTTAGAATCATCGTACCTGAATCCACTCAATTTGCTGCTCCTGGTGTTATGACATTGATTTCATGGCTGAGGGATATTCCATCGTACATAAATACCACAGTTTTTTGAACCATTTTTATATTTCCTGGGATATTTAAAGTGTACCCAAGTTGAGGTCCTTGAAAGCAGTGCAGCCCTAAATTAGAGGGTGGCTCTGTCTTATTGATTTTCAGTTTTCCCAAGGTATATTCCCTAGACTGGAAGTGCCCTTGGCTCTGTAGCTCTGTTGTTTACTTTTTTTAGCGAACGCAATGCACTCCTCCAGTGAGGCAGTTGGCAATGTACATCCCGCCCATCAGCATAAAAAGGCTCCCTATTTTCCAAAGCCTGTCTTGCCTTTCTGGTTTTTACACATTTTGTGGATGTCCCTTTTGACTGGTGGGAAGAGATACTTCTTTGTAGTGCAGATTTTCATTGCCCGCTTGCTTGCTTGTCCAAAAAGGGCGTATGCGTTTTCTCCTGAATATATTCAGGAGCAAACGCATTCGCCCTATTTGGACAAGTGCGTCATTGTCGAAGTTGTGCCCCTCTTCCTGTGCTTTAAAGGCGATTCCTTCGTACCTCTTGAAATCTGTTTCCTGCTAATCTGCCTCGCTTTCAAGTCCGCCTCGTTGCCTTCCCTCAACAGATTTTTCGACGATAGTTGTCCTTTATTACTCTGCCAGTTTGTGAATTGCTGCTCCTGTGGTCCATTTTTCAACTCGTTTTTTGTGAGCTGTACAAAAGTCCAAAATTTTGGTTCAGGACCTATACTGGTTCCAGGTGGGTGGCTGAAACTCTGGTTAATTATTCTTCCTTCCAGGAAATTAGAGTGACATGTGCACTTCCAAATGCCTAACAGCTACTCTATCATTGGTTCTCCCTCTTCCCTTCCATCCTCTGCCAAATTGGCAAACTGTGCGAACCAGGAGGTTAAAGGGGTTGTCTCTCCAAGTTGGGAGATTGATAGTAAAGCAGTTGGAAAGTCAAACCGGAGCACCAGGAGAGGGACTACTCGTTGAGTTTTAGAAACCTTTTGTATTCACATTGTGTCCATTCTCTAGGTTTCCCGTACATGTTATAGCTCTAGTAATATTCCCTACAACATAGAGAGTTGGGACACATGGAATGGGGGCCATGCATTTTTGCTTTAAAGGGTCTGCATTTGCTCACCCTATCTCACCAATCCTCTCAGTCCCAAGTGTCCAGCCTTATGCCACATCCAGCTGTCATTGTAGATAGGGTCATTCCAGGATTCATCAGAGACCATGAAGGAAATGTAAAGAATTACCCTGTTTTTTGGTTTTGTTTTTGAAATTCCTTTTTATAGTGGGTTTGAGCTGATTCTCGCTGCCATGTTTGTGCCAGTCTAGACACACTTGATTCCCTTACAGAGACATATCAATACATAGGTTTTAAGATTCTTACTAGTAAATCAATTCCTCTGCGGGAAATATGGGGTTTTGAGTCCCTTACACTGAGGAAGGTGTAGGTCTTGTCTATTCCACAGTTGGTTATAGAAACGGTACCTGTGCTTATATCAAACTCTGGTTTTATGCATCACCCCACCTCTCCTTTCCCCTTAAGCAGGCATAAGAGTGTTTTCTAAATGTGAGACTCTGTTCTCTTTCCTAACTCAGTTCATGTGTAGCCATGTTTACAGGATCTTCATAAGTGATATCTTATGATAAGTTTCTTTTTCTGTGTGACTTATTTCACTTAGAATCATCGTACCTGAATCCACTCACTTTGCTGCTCCTGGTCTTATGACATTGATTTCATGGCTGAGGGATATTCCATCGTACATAAATACCACAGGTTTTTGACCAATTTTAATATTTCCTGGGATATTCAAGTTGTACCCAAGGTGAGGTTCTTGTAAGCAGTGCAGCCCTAAATTTGGGGGTGGCTCTGTCTTATTGATTTTCAGTTTTCCCAAGGTATATTCCCTAGACTGGAAGTGCCCTTGGCTCTGTAGCTCTGTTGTTTACTTGTTTTAGGGAACGCAATGCACTCCTCCAGTGAGGCAATTGGCAATTTATATTCCGCCCATCAGCATAACAATGCTCCCTGTTCTCCAGGGCCTGTCTTGCCTTTCTGGTTTTTACACATTTTGTGGATGTCCCTTTTGACCAGTGGGAAGTGATACTTCTTTGTAGTGCAGATTTGCATTGCCCGCTTGCTTGCTTGGCCAAAAAGGGCGTATGCGTTTTCTCCTGAATATATTCAGGAGAAAACGCATTCGCCCTTTTTGGACAAGTGCGTCATTGTCGAAGTTGTGCCCCTCTTCCTGTGCTTTAAAGGCGATTCCAACGTACCTCTTGAAATCTGTTTCCTGCTATTCTGCCTCGCTTTCAAGTCCGCCTCGTTGCCTTCCCTCAACAGATTTTTCGACGATAGTTGTCCTTTATTACACTGCCAGTTTGTGAATTGCTGCTCCTGAGGTCCATTTTTCAACTCGTTTTTTGTGAGCTGTACGCAAGTCCAAATTTTTGATTCAGGACCTATAATGGTTCCCGGTGGGTGGCTGAGAATCTGGTTAATTCTTCTTCCTACCAGGAAATTAGAGTGACATGTGCCCGTCCAAATGCCTAACAGCTACTCTCTCATTGGTTCTCCCTCTTCCCTTCCATCCTCTGCCAAATTGGCAACCTGTGCGAACCAGGAAGTTAAAGGGATTGTCTCTCCATGTTGGAAGATTGATAGTAAAGCAGTTGGAAAGTCAAACCGGAGCACCAGGAGAGGGAATACTCGTTGAGTTTTAGAAACATTTTGTATTCACAGTGTGTCCATTCTCTTGGTTTCCCGTACATGTTATAGCTGTAGTAATATTCCCTTCAACATGGAGATTTGCGACCCATGGAATGGGGGCCATGCATTTTTGCTTTAAAGGGTCTGCAGTTGCTCACCCAATCTCACCAATCCTCTCAGTCCCAAGTGTCCAGCCTTATGCCACTTCCAGCTGTCATTGTAGATAGGGTCATTCCAGGTTTCATCAGAGACCCTGAAGGAAATGTAAAGAATTTCCCTGTTTTTAGGTTTTGTTTTTGAAATTACTTTTTATAGTGGGTTTGAGCTGATTCTCGCTGCCATGTTTATGCCAGACTAGACACACTTGATTCACTTAGAGAGACATATCAATACATAGGTTTTAAGATTCTTACTAGTCAGATCTATTCCTCTGCGGGAAATATGGGGTTTTGAGTCCCTTTCACTGAGGAAGGTGTAGGTCTTGTCTATTCCACAGTTGGTTATAGAAATGGTACCTGTGCTTATATCAAACTCTGGTTTTATGCATCACCCCACCTCTCCTTTCCCCTTAAGCAGGCATAAGAGTGTTTTCTAAATGTGAGACTCTGTTCTCTTTCCTAACTCAGTTCATGTGTAGCCATGTTTACAGGATCTTCATACGTGATATCTTATGATAAGTTTCTTTTTCTGTGTGACTTATTTCACTTAGAATCATCGTACCTGAATCCACTCAATTTGCTGCTCCTGGTGTTATGACATTGATTTCATGGCTGAGGGATATTCCATCGTACATAAATACCACAGTTTTTTGAACCATTTTTATATTTCCTGGGATATTTAAAGTGTACCCAAGTTGAGGTCCTTGAAAGCAGTGCAGCCCTAAATTAGAGGGTGGCTCTGTCTTATTGATTTTCAGTTTTCCCAAGGTATATTCCCTAGACTGGAAGTGCCCTTGGCTCTGTAGCTCTGTTGTTTACTTTTTTTAGCGAACGCAATGCACTCCTCCAGTGAGGCAGTTGGCAATGTACATCCCGCCCATCAGCATAAAAAGGCTCCCTATTCTCCAAAGCCTGTCTTGCCTTTCTGGTTTTTACACATTTTGTGGATGTCCCTTTTGACTGGTGGGAAGAAATACTTCTTTGTAGTGCAGATTTTCATTGCCCGCTTGCTTGCTTGTCCAAAAAGGGCGTATGCGTTTTCTCCTGAATATATTCAGGAGAAAACGCATTCGCCCTTTTTGGACAAGTGCGTCATTGTCGAAGTTGTGCCCCTCTTCCTGTGCTTTAAAGGCGATTCCAACGTACCTCTTGAAATCTGTTTCCTGCTATTCTGCCTCGCATTCATGTCCGCCTCGTTGCCTTCCCTCAACAGATTTTTGGACGATAGTTGTCCTTTATTACTCTGCCAGTTTGTGAATTGCTGTGCCCCTGAGCTCCATTTTTCAACTCGTTTTTTGTGAGCTGTACACAAGTCCAAAATTTTGGTTCAGGACCTATACTGGTTCCAGGTGGGTGGCTGAAACTCTGGTTAATTATTCTTCCTTCCGGGAAATTAGAGTGACATGTGCCCTTCCAAATGCCTAACAGCTACTCTATCATTGGTTCTCCCTCTTCCCTTCCATCCTCTGCCAAATTGGCAAACTGTGCGAACCAGGAGGTTAAAGGGGTTGTCTCTCCAAGTTGGGAGATTGATAGTAAAGCAGTTGGAAAGTCAAACCGGAGCACCAGGAGAGGGACTACTCGTTGAGTTTTAGAAACCTTTTGTATTCACAGTGTGTCCATTCTCTATGTTTCCCGTACATGTTATAGCTGTAGTAATATTCCCTACAACATAGAGAGTTGGGACACATGGAATGGGGGCCATGCATTTTTGCTTTAAAGGGTCTGCATTTGCTCACCCTATCTCACCAATCCTCTCAGTCCCAAGTGTCCAGCCTTATGCCACATCCAGCTGTCATTGTAGATAGTGTCATTCCAGGTTTCATCAGAGACCCTGAAGGAAATGTAAAGAATTACCCTGTTTTTTGGTTTTGTTTTTGAAATTCCTTTTTATAGTGGGTTTGAGCTGATTCTCGCTGCCATGTTTGTGCCAGTCTAGACACACTTGATTCCCTTACAGAGACATATCAATACATAGGTTTTAAGCTTCTTACTAGTCAGATCTATTCCTCTGCGGGAAATATGGGGTTTTGAGTCCCTTTCACTAACGAAGGTGTAGGTCTTGTGTATTCCACAGTTGGTTTTAGAAATGGTACCTGTACTTATATCAAACTCTGGTTTTATCCATCACCCCACCTCTCCTTTCCCCTTAAGCAGGCACAAGAGTGTTTTCTAAATGTGAGACTCTGTTCTCTTTCCTAACTCAGTTCATGTGTAGCCATGTTTACAGGATCTTCATAAGAGATATCTTATGATAAGTTTCTTTTTCTGTGTGACTTATTTCACTTAGAATCATCGTACCTGAATCCACTCACTTTGCTGCTCCTGGTCTTATGACATTGATTTCATGGCTGAGGGATATTCCATCGTACATATATACCACAGTTTTTTGAACCATTTTTATATTTCCTTGGATATTTAACGTGTACCCAAGTTGAGGTTCTTGTAAGCAGTGCAGCCCTAAATTTGGGGGTGGCTCTGTCTTATTGATTTTCAGTTTTCCCAAGGTATATTCCCTAGACTGGAAGTGCCCTTGGCTCTGTAGCTCTGTTGTTTTCTTGTTTTAGGGAACGCAATGCACTCCTCCAGTGAGGCAGTTGGCAATTTACATCCCGCCCATCAGCATAACAAGCCTCCCACATCTCAAGGGCCTGTCTTGCCTTTCTGGTTTTTACACATTTTGTGGATGTCTCTTTTGACCGGTGGGAAGTGATACTTCTTTGTAGTGCAGATTTGAATGGACGGCTTGCTTGCTTGGCCAAAAAGGGCGTATGCGTTTTCTCCTGAATATATTCAGGACAAAACGCATACGCCCTTTTTGGCCAAGTGCGTCTTTGTCGAAGTTGTGCCCTTCTTCCTGTGCTTTAAATGCGATTCCAACGTACCTCTAGAAATCTGTTTCCTGCCATTCTGCCTGGCTTTCAAGTCCGCCTCGTTGCCTTCCCTGAACAGATTTTTGGACGATAGTTGTCCTTTATTACTCTGCCAGTTTGTGAATTGCTGTGCCTCTGAGCTCCATTTTTCAACTCGTTTTTTGTGAGCTGTACGCAAGTCCAAAATTTTGGTTCAGGACCTATACTGGTTCCCGGTGGGTGGCTGAGACTCTGGTTAATTCTTCTTCCTGCCAGGATATTAGAGTGACATGTGCCCATCCAAATGCCTAACAGCTACTCTCTCATTGGTTCTCCCACTTCCCTTCCATCCTCTGCCAAATTGGCAACCTTTGCGAACCAGGAGGTTAAAGGGGTTGTCTCTCCAAGTTGGGAGATTGATAGTAAAGCAGTTGGAAAGTCAAACCGGAGCACCAGGAGTGGGACTACTAGTTGAGTTTTAGAAACATTTTGTATTCACAGTGTGTCCATTCTCTAGGTTTCCCGTACATGTTATAGCTGTAGTAATATTCCCTTCAACCTGGAGAGTTGGGACCCATGGAATGGGGGCCATGCATTTTTGCTTTAAAGGGTCTCCATTTGCTCACCCTATCTCACCAATCCTCTCAGTCCCAAGTGTCCAGCCTTATGTCACATCCAGCTGTCATTGTAGATAGGGTCATTCCAGGTGTCATCACAGACCCTGAAGGAAATGTAAAGAATTTCACTGTTTTTTTGTTTTGTTTTTGAAATTCCTTTTTATAGTGGGTTTGAGCTGATTCTCGCTGCCATGTTTATGCCAGTCTCAACACACATGATTCCCTTACAGAGACGTATCATTACATAGGTTTTAAGATTCTTACTAGTCAGATCTATTCCTCTGCGGGAAATATGGGGGTTTGAGTCCCTTTCACTGAGAAAGGTGTAGGTCTTGTCTATTCAACAGTAGGTTTTAGAAATGGTACCTGTAATTATAACAAACTCTGGTTTTTTGCATCACCCCACCTCTCCTTTCCCCTTAAGCAGGCATAAGAGTGTTTTCTAAATGTGAGACTCTGTTCTGTTTCCTAACTCAGTTCATGTGTAGCCATGTTTACAGGATCTTCATAAGTGATATCTTATGATAAGTTTCTTTTTCTGTGTGACTTATTTCACTTAGAATCATCGTACCTGAATCCACTCACTTTGCTGCTCCTGGTCTTATGACATTGACTTCATGGCTGAGGGATATTCCATCGTACATAAATACCACAGATTTTTGACCAATTTTAATATTTCCTGGGATATTTAAGTTGTACCCAAGTTGAGGTTCTTGTAAGCAGTGCAGCCCTAAATTTGGGGGTGGCTCTGTCTTATTGATTTTCAGTTTTCCCAAGGTATATTCCCTAGACTGGAAGTGCCCTTGGCTCTGTAGCTCTGTTGTTTACTTGTTTTAGGGAACGCAATGCACTCCTCCAGTGAGGCAATTGGCAATTTATATTCCGCCCATCAGCATAACAAGGCTCCCTCTTCTCCAGGGCCTGTCTTGCCTTTCTGGTTTTTACACATTTTGTGGATGTCCCTTTTGACCAGTGGGAAGTGATACTTCTTTGTAGTGCAGATTTGCATTGCCCGCTTGCTTGCTTGGCCAAAAAGGGCGTATGCATTTTCTCCTGAATATATTCAGGAGAAAACGCATTCGCCCTTTTTGGACAAGTGCGTCATTGTCGAAGTTGTGCCCCTCTTCCTGTGCTTTAAAGGCGATTCCAACGTACCTCTTGAAATCTGTTTCCTGCTATTCTGCCTCGCTTTCAAGTCCGCCTCGTTGCCTTCCCTCAACAGATTTTTCGACGATAGTTGTCCTTTATTACACTGCCAGTTTGTGAATTGCTGCTCCTGAGGTCCATTTTTCAACTCGTTTTTTGTGAGCTGTACGCAAGTCCAAATTTTTGATTCAGGACCTATACTGGTTCCCGGTGGGTGGCTGAGAATCTGGTTAATTCTTCTTCCTACCAGGAAATTAGAGTGACATGTGCCCGTCCAAATGCCTAACAGCTACTCTCTCATTGGTTCTCCCTCTTCCCTTCCATCCTCTGCCAATTTGGCAACCTGTGCGAACCAGGAAGTTAAAGGGATTGTCTCTCCATGTTGGAAGATTGATAGTAAAGCAGTTGGAAAGTCAAACCGGAGCACCAGGAGAGGGAATACTCGTTGAGTTTTAGAAACATTTTGTATTCACAGTGTGTCCATTCTCTTGGTTTCCCGTACATGTTATAGCTGTAGTAATATTCCCTTCAACATGGAGATTTGCGACCCATGGAATGGGGGCCATGCATTTTTGCTTTAAAGGGTCTGCATTTGCTCACCCAATCTCACCAATCCTCTCAGTCCCAAGTGTCCAGCCTTATGCCACTTCCAGCTGTCATTGTAGATAGGGTCATTCCAGGTTTCATCAGAGACCCTGAAGGAAATGTAAAGAATTTCCCTGTTTTTAGGTTTTGTTTTTGAAATTACTTTTTATAGTGGGTTTGAGCTGATTCTCGCTGCCATGTTTATGCCAGACTAGACACACTTGATTCACTTAGAGAGACATATCAATACATAGGTTTTAAGATTCTTACTAATCAGATCTATTCCTCTGCGGGAAATATGGGGTTTTGAGTCCCTTTCACTGAGGAAGGTGTAGGTCTTGTCTATTCCACAGTTGGTTATAGAAATGGTACCTGTGCTTATATCAAACTCTGGTTTTATGCATCACCCCACCTCTCCTTTCCCCTTAAGCAGGCATAAGAGTGTTTTCTAAATGTGAGACTCTGTTCTCTTTCCTAACTCAGTTCATGTGTAGCCATGTGTACAGGATCTTCATACGTGATATCTTATGATAAGTTTCTTTTTCTGTGTGACTTATTTCACTTAGAATCATCGTACCTGAATCCACTCAATTTGCTGCTCCTGGTGTTATGACATTGATTTCATGGCTGAGGGATATTCCATCGTACATAAATACCACAGTTTTTTGAACCATTTTTATATTTCCTGGGATATTTAAATTGTACCCAAGTTGAGGTCCTTGAAAGCAGTGCAGCCCTAAATTAGAGGGTGGCTCTGTCTTATTGATTTTCAGTTTTCCCAAGGTATATTCCCTAGACTGGAAGTGCCCTTGGCTCTGTAGCTCTGTTGTTTACTTTTTTTAGCGAACGCAATGCACTCCTCCAGTGAGGCAGTTGGCAATTTACATTCCGCCCATCAGCATAAAAAGGCTCCCTATTCTCCAAAGCCTGTCTTGCCTTTCTGGTTTTTACACATTTTGTGGATGTCCCTTTTGACTGGTGGGAAGAGATACTTCTTTGTAGTGCAGATTTGCATTGCCCGCTTGCTTGCTTGTCCAAAAAGGGCGTATGCGTTTTCTCCTGAATATATTCAGGAGAAAACGCATTCGCCCTTTTTGGACAAGTGCGTCATTGTCGAAGTTGTGCCCCTCTTCCTGTGCTTTAAAGGCGATTCCAACGTACCTCTTGAAATCTGTTTCCTGCTATTCTGCCTCGCTTTCATGTCCGCCTCGTTGCCTTCCCTCAACAGATTTTTGGACGATAGTTGTCCTTTATTACTCTGCCAGTTTGTGAATTGCTGTGCCCCTGAGCTCCATTTTTCAACTCGTTTTTTGTGAGCTTTACACAAGTCCAAAATTTTGGTTCAGGACCTCTACTGGTTCCAGGTGGGTGGCTGAAACTCTGGTTAATTATTCTTCCTTCCGGGAAATTAGAGTGACATGTGCCCTTCCAAATGCCTAACAGCTACTCTATCATTGGTTCTCCCTCTTCCCTTCCATCCTCTGCCAAATTGGCAAACTGTGCGAACCAGGAGGTTAAAGGGGTTGTCTCTCCAAGTTGGGAGATTGATAGTAAAGCAGTTGGAAAGTCAAACCGGAGCACCAGGAGAGGGACTACTCGTTGAGTTTTAGAAACCTTTTGTATTCACAGTGTGTCCATTCTCTAGGTTTCCCGTACATGTTATAGCTGTAGTAATATTCCCTACAACATAGAGAGTTGGGAAACATGGAATGGGGGCCATGCATTTTTGCTTTAAAGGGTCTGCATTTGCTCACCCTATCTCACCAATCCTCTCAGTCCCAAGTGTCCAGCCTTATGCCACATCCAGCTGTCATTGTAGATAGTGTCATTCCAGGTTTCATCAGAGACCCTGAAGGAAATGTAAAGAATTACCCTGTTTTTTGGTTTTGTTTTTGAAATTCCTTTTTATAGTGGGTTTGAGCTGATTCTCGCTGCCATGTTTGTGCCAGTCTAGACACACTTGATTCCCTTACAGAGACATATCAATACATAGGTTTTAAGCTTCTTACTAGTCAGATCTATTCCTCTGCGGGAAATATGGGGTTTTGAGTCCCTTTCACTAACGAAGGTGTAGGTCTTGTGTATTCCACAGTTGGTTTTAGAAATGGTACCTGTACTTATATCAAACTCTGGTTTTATCCATCACCCCACCTCTCCTTTCCCCTTAAGCAGGCACAAGAGTGTTTTCTAAATGTGAGACTCTGTTCTCTTTCCTAACTCAGTTCATGTGTAGCCATGTTTACAGGATCTTCATAAGAGATATCTTATGATAAGTTTCTTTTTCTGTGTGACTTATTTCACTTAGAATCATCGTACCTGAATCCACTCACTTTGCTGCTCCTGGTCTTATGACATTGATTTCATGGCTGAGGGATATTCCATCGTACATATATACCACAGTTTTTTGAACCATTTTTATATTTCCTTGGATATTTAATGTGTACCCAAGTTGAGGTTCTTGTAAGCAGTGCAGCCCTAAATTTGGGGGTGGCTCTGTCTTATTGATTTTCAGTTTTCCCAAGGTATATTCCCTAGACTGGAAGTGCCCTTGGCTCTGTAGCTCTGTTGTTTTCTTGTTTTAGGGAACGCAATGCACTCCTCCAGTGAGGCAGTTGGCAATTTACATCCCGCCCATCAGCATAACAAGCCTCCCTCATCTCAAGGGCCTGTCTTGCCTTTCTGGTTTTTACACATTTTGTGGATGTCTCTTTTGACCGGTGGGAAGTGATACTTCTTTGTAGTGCAGATTTGAATTGACGGCTTGCTTGCTTGGCCAAAAAGGGCGTATGCGTTTTCTCCTGAATATATTCAGGACAAAACGCATACGCCCTTTTTGGCCAAGTGCGTCTTTGTCGAAGTTGTGCCCTTCTTCCTGTGCTTTAAATGCGATTCCAACGTACCTCTAGAAATCTGTTTCCTGCCATTCTGCCTGGCTTTCAAGTCCGCCTCGTTGCCTTCCCTGAACAGATTTTTGGACGATAGTTGTCCTTTATTACTCTGCCGGTTTGTGAATTGCTGTGCCTCTGAGCTCCATTTTTCAACTCGTTTTTTGTGAGCTGTACGCAAGTCCAAAATTTTGGTTCAGGACCTATACTGGTACCCGGTGGGTGGCTGAGACTCTGGTTAATTCTTCTTCCAGCCAGGATATTAGAGTGACATGTGCCCATCCAAATGCCTAACAGCTACTCTCTCATTGGTTCTCCCACTTCCCTTCCATCCTCTGCCAAATTGGCAACCTTTGCGAACCAGGAGGTTAAAGGGGTTGTCTCTCCAAGTTGGGAGATTGATAGTAAAGCAGTTGGAAAGTCAAACCGGAGCACCAGGAGTGGGACTACTAGTTGAGTTTTAGAAACATTTTGTATTCACAGTGTGTCCATTCTCTAGGTTTCCCGTACATGTTATAGCTGTAGTAATATTCCCTTCAACCTGGAGAGTTGGGACCCATGGAATGGGGGCCATGCATTTTTGCTTTAAAGGGTCTGCATTTGCTCACCCTATCTCACCAATCCTCTCAGTCCCAAGTGTCCAGCCTTATGTCACATCCAGCTGTCATTGTAGATAGGGTCATTCCAGGTGTCATCACAGACCCTGAAGGAAATGTAAAGAATTTCACTGTTTTTTTGTTTTGTTTTTGAAATTCCTTTTTATAGTGGGTTTGAGCTGATTCTCGCTGCCATGTTTATGCCAGTCTCAACACACATGATTCCCTTACAGAGACGTATCATTACATAGGTTTTAAGATTCTTACTAGTCAGATCTATTCCTCTGCGGGAAATATGGGGGTTTGAGTCCCATTCACTGAGAAAGGTGTAGGTCTTGTCTATTCAACAGTAGGTTTTAGAAATGGTACCTGTAATTATAACAAACTCTGGTTTTATGCATCACCCCACCTCTCCTTTCCCCTTAAGCAGGCATAAGAGTGTTTTCTAAATGTGAGACTCTGTTCTGTTTCCTAACTCAGTTCATGTGTAGCCATGTTTACAGGATCTTCATAAGTGATATCTTATGATAAGTTTCTTTTTCTGTGTGACTTATTTCACTTAGAATCATCGTACCTGAATCCACTCACTTTGCTGCTCCTGGTCTTATGACATTGATTTCATGGCTGAGGGATATTCCATCGTACATAAATACCACAGATTTTTGACCAATTTTAATATTTCCTGGGATATTTAAGTTGTACCCAAGTTGAGGTTCTTGTAAGCAGTGCAGCCCTACATTTGGGGGTGGCTCTCTCTTATTGATTTTCAGTTTTCCCAAGGTATATTCCCTAGACTGGAAGTGCCCTTGGCTCTGTAGCTCTGTTGTTTACTTGTTTTAGTGAACGCAATGCACTCCTCCAGTGAGGCAGTTGGCAATGTACATCCCGCCCATCAGCATAAAAAGGCTCCCTATTCTCCAAAGCCTGTCTTGCCTTTCTGGTTTTTACACATTTTGTGGATGTCCCTTTTGACTGGTGGGAAGAGATACTTCTTTGTAGTGCAGATTTGCATTGCCCGCTTGCTTGCTTTTCCAAAAAGGGCGTATGCGTTTTCTCCTGAATATATTCAGGAGAAAACGCATTCGCCCTTTTTGGACAAGTGCGTCATTGTCGAAGTTGTGCCCCTCTTTCTGTGCTTTAAAGGCGATTCCAACGTACCTCTTGAAATCTGTTTCCTGCTATTCTGCCTCGCTTTCAAGTCCGCCTCGTTGCCTTCCCTCAACAGATTTTTCGACGATAGTTGTCCTTTATTACACTGCCAGTTTGTGAATTGCTGCTCCTGATGTCCATTTTTCAACTCGTTTTTTGTGAGCTGTACGCAAGTCCAAATTTTTGATTCAGGACCTATACTGGTTCCCGGTGGGTGGCTGAGAATCTGGTTAATTCTTCTTCCTACCAGGAAATTAGAGTGACATGTGCCCGTCCAAATGCCTAACAGCTACTCTCTCATCGGTTCTCCCTCTTCCCTTCCATCCTCTGCCAAATTGGCAACCTGTGCGAACCAGGAAGTTAAAGGGATTGTCTCTCCATGTTGGAAGATTGATAGTAAAGCAGTTGGAAAGTCAAACCGGAGCACCAGGAGAGGGAATACTCGTTGAGTTTTAGAAACATTTTGTATTCACAGTGTGTCCATTCTCTTGGTTTCCCGTACATGTTATAGCTGTAGTAATATTCCCTTCAACATGGAGATTTGCGACCCATGGAATGGGGGCCATGCATTTTTGCTTTAAAGGGTCTGCAGTTGCTCACCCAATCTCACCAATCCTCTCAGTCCCAAGTGTCCAGCCTTATGCCACTTCCAGCTGTCATTGTAGATAGGGTCATTCCAGGTTTCATCAGAGACCCTGAAGGAAATGTAAAGAATTTCCCTGTTTTTAGGTTTTGTTTTTGAAATTACTTTTTATAGTGGGTTTGAGCTGAATCTCGCTGCCATGTTTATGCCAGACTAGACACACTTGATTCCCTTACAGAGACATATCAATACATAGGTTTTAAGATTCTTACTAGTCAGATCTATTCCTCTGCGGGAAATATGGGGTTTTGAGTCCCTTTCACTGAGGAAGGTGTAGGTCTTGTCTATTCCACAGTTGGTTATAGAAATGGTACCTGTGCTTATATCAAACTCTGGTTTTATGCATCACCCCACCTCTCCTTTCCCCTTAAGCAGGCATAAGAGTGTTTTCTAAATGTGAGACTCTGTTCTCTTTCCTAACTCAGTTCATGTGTAGCCATGTTTACAGGATCTTCATACGTGATATCTTATGATAAGTTTCTTTTTCTGTGTGACTTATTTCACTTAGAATCATCGTACCTGAATCCACTCAATTTGCTGCTCCTGGTGTTATGACATTGATTTCATGGCTGAGGGATATTCCATCGTACATAAATACCACAGTTTTTTGAACCATTTTTATATTTCCTGGGATATTTAAAGTGTACCCAAGTTGAGGTCCTTGAAAGCAGTGCAGCCCTAAATTAGAGGGTGGCTCTGTCTTATTGATTTTCAGTTTTCCCAAGGTATATTCCCTAGACTGGAAGTGCCCTTGGCTCTGTAGCTCTGTTGTTTACTTTTTTTAGCGAACGCAATGCACTCCTCCAGTGAGGCAGTTGGCAATGTACATCCCGCCCATCAGCATAAAAAGGCTCCCTATTCTCCAAAGCCTGTCTTGCCTTTCTGGTTTTTACACATTTTGTGGATGTCCCTTTTGACTGGTGGGAAGAGATACTTCTTTGTAGTGCAGATTTGCATTGCCCGCTTGCTTGCTTGTCCAAAAAGGGCGTATGCGTTTTCTCCTGAATATATTCAGGAGAAAACGCATTCGCCCTTTTTGGACAAGTGCGTCATTGTCGAAGTTGTGCCCCTCTTCCTGTGCTTTAAAGGCGATTCCAACGTACCTCTTGAAATCTGTTTCCTGCTATTCTGCCTCGCTTTCATGTCCGCCTCGTTGCCTTCCCTCAACAGATTTTTGGACGATAGTTGTCCTATATTACTCTGCCAGTTTGTGAATTGCTGTGCCCCTGAGCTCCATTTTTCAAGTCGTTTTTTGTGAGCTGTACACAAGGCCAAAATTTTGGTTCAGGACCTATACTGGTTCCAGGTGGGTGGCTGTAACTCTGGTTAATTATTCTTCCTTCCGGGAAATTAGAGTGACATGTGCCCTTCCAAATGCCTAACAGCTACTCTATCATTGGTTCTCCCTCTTCCCTTCCATCCTCTGCCAAATTGGCAAACTGTGCGAACCAGGAGGTTAAAGGGGTTGTCTCTCCAAGTTGGGAGATTGATAGTAAAGCAGTTGGAAAGTCAAACCGGAGCACCAGGAGAGGGACTACTCGTTGAGTTTTAGAAACCTTTTGTATTCACAGTGTGTCCATTCTCTAGGTTTCCCGTACATGTTATAGCTCTAGTAATATTCCCTACAACATAGAGAGTTGGGACACATGGAATGGGGGCCATGCATTTTTGCTTTAAAGGGTCTGCATTTGCTCACCCTATCTCACCAATCCTCTCAGTCCCAAGTGTCCAGCCTTATGCCACATCCAGCTGTCATTGTATATAGGGTCATTCCAGGTTTCATCAGAGACCCTGAAGGAAATGTAAAGAATTACCCTGTTTTTTGGTTTTGTTTTTGAAATTCCTTTTTATAGTGGGTTTGAGCTGATTCTCGCTGCCATGTTTGTGCCAGTCTAGACACACTTGATTCCCTTACAGAGACATATCAATACATAGGTTTTAAGCTTCTTACTAGTCAGATCTATTCCTCTGTGGGAAATATGGGGTTTTGAGTCCCTTTCACTAACGAAGGTGTAGGTCTTGTGTATTCCACAGTTGGTTTTAGAAATGGTACCTGTACTTATATCAAACTCTGGTTTTATCCATCACCCCACCTCTCCTTTCCCCTTAAGCAGGCACAAGAGTGTTTTCTAAATGTGAGACTCTGTTCTCTTTCCTAACTCAGTTCATGTGTAGCCATGTTTACAGGATCTTCATAAGTGATATCTTATGATAAGTTTCTTTTTCTGTGTGACTTATTTCACTTAGAATCATCGTACCTGAATCCACTCACTTTGCTGCTCCTGGTCTTATGACATTGATTTCATGGCTGAGGGATATTCCATCGTACATATATACCACAGTTTTTTGAACCATTTTTATATTTCCTTGGATATTGAACGTGTACCCAAGTTGAGGTTCTTGTAAGCAGTGCAGCCCTAAATTTGGGGGTGGCTCTGTCTTATTGATTTTCAGTTTTCCCAAGGTATATTCCCTAGACTGGAAGTGCCCTTGGCTCTGTAGCTCTGTTGTTTTCTTGTTTTAGGGAACGCAATGCACTCCTCCAGTGAGGCAGTTGGCAATTTACATCCCGCCCATCAGCATAACAAGCCTCCCTCATCTCCAGGGCCTGTCTTGCCTTTCTGGTTTTTACACATTTTGTGGATGTCTCTTTTGACCGGTGGGAAGTGATACTTCTTTGTAGTGCAGATTTGAATTGACGTCTTGCTTGCTTGGCCAAAAAGGGCGTATGCGTTTTCTCCTGAATATATTCAGGACAAAACACATACGCCCTTTTTGGCCAAGTGCGTCTTTGTCGAAGTTGTGCCCTTCTTCCTGTGCTTTAAATGCGATTCCAACGTACCTCTAGAAATCTGTTTCCTGCCATTCTGCCTGGCTTTCAAGTCCGCCTCGTTGCCTTCCCTGAACAGATTTTTGGACGATAGTTGTCCTTTATTACTCTGCCAGTTTGTGAATTGCTGTGCCTCTGAGCTCCATTTTTCAACTCGTTTTTTGTGAGCTGTACGCAAGTCCAAAATTTTGGTTCAGGACCTATACTGGTTCCCGGTGGGTGGCTGAGACTCTGGTTAATTCTTCTTCCTGCCAGGATATTAGAGTGACATGTGCCCATCCAAATGCCTAACAGCTACTCTCTCATTGGTTCTCCCACTTCCCTTCCATCCTCTGCCAAATTGGCAACCTTTGCGAACCAGGAGGTTAAAGGGGTTGTCTCTCCAAGTTGGGAGATTGATAGTAAAGCAGTTGGAAAGTCAAACCGGAGCACCAGGAGTGGGACTACTAGTTGAGTTTTAGAAACATTTTGTATTCACAGTGTGTCCATTCTCTAGGTTTCCCGTACATGTTATAGCTGTAGTAATATTCCCTTCAACCTGGAGAGTTGGGACCCATGGAATGGGGGCCATGCATTTTTGCTTTAAAGGGTCTGCATTTGCTCACCCAATCTCACCAATCCTCTCAGTCCCAAGTGTCCAGCCTTATGCCACATCCAGCTCTCATTGTAGATAGGGTCATTCCAGGTTTCATCAGAGACCCTGAACGAAATGTAAAGAATTTCCCTGTTTTTTGGTTTTGTTTTTCAAATTCCTTTTTATAGTGCGTTTGAGCTGATTCTCGCTGCCATGTTTATGCCAGTCTAGACACACATGATTCCCTTACAGAGACATATCAATACATAGGTTTTAAGATTCTTACTAGTCAGATCTATTCCTCTGCGGGAAATATGGGGTTTTGAGTGCCTTTCACTGAGAAAGGTGTAGGACTTGTCTATTCCACAGTTGGTTTTAGAAATGGTACCTGTGCTCATATCAAACTCTGGTATTATGCATCACCCCACCTCTCCTTTCCCCTTAAGCAGGCATAAGAGTGTTTTCTAAATGTGAGACTCTGTTCTCTTTCCTAACTCAGTTCATGTGTAGCCATGTTTACAGGATCTTCATAAGTGATATATTATGATAAGTTTCTTTTTCTGTGTGACTTATTTCACTTAGAATCATCGTACCTGAATCCACTCACTTTGCTGCTCCTGGTCTTATGACATTCATTTCATGGCTGAGGGATATTCCATCGTACATAAATACCACAGTTTTTTGAACCATTTTTATATTTCCTGGGATATTTATGGTGTACCCAAGTTGAGGTTCTTGTAAGCAGTGCAGGCCTACATTTGGGGGTGGCTCTGTCTTATTGATTTTCAGTTTTCCCAAGGTATATTCCCTAGACTGGAAGTGCCCTTGGCTCTGTAGCTCTGTTGTTTACTTGTTTTAGGGAACGCAATGCAGTCCTCCAGTGAGGCAGTTGGCAGTTTACATCCCGCCCATCAGCATAACAAGGCTCCCTGTTCTCCAGGGCCTGTCTTGCCTTTCTGGTTTTTACACATTTTGTGGATGTACCTTTTGACCGGTGGGAAGTGATGCTCCATGACCCCTGCCATCACAATGTTCCACGACCTTGTCATCACAAGGCTCCATGACACTTGACATCACAATGTTCCAAGAACCCTGTAATCACAATGCTCAATGCCCTTGTCATCACAAAGCTCCATGACACATGTCATCAGAATGTTCCATGGCCTTCTCATCAAAATGCTCCATTCTCTTGTCATCAAAATGCTCCAAGACCCCTGTCATCAAATTGCTCCATGCCCCTGTTCATCTCAATGCACCAAGAACCCTGTCATCACAATGCATCATGCACATCATCATAATGCTTCAGGCTATTGTCATCACAAAGAAATCAAAATGCTCCATGGCCTCTGTCATCACAATGCTCCATGACCCCTGTCATCACAATACTCCATGAATATTATCAGAACAATTCTCCATGACATTCTCTTCGCAATGCTCCATGACCACTATCATCACAATGCACCATGATAACTGGGATCACAACACTCCATCACACGTGACAACACAAAGATCCGGGACTCTAGTCATCACATTGCTCCATTCCCTAGTCATTACAATGCTCCGTGACACCATTCATAACAATGCTTTATAACGTTAGTCATCACAGTGATCCAAGCCCACGTCATCACAGGGCTCTGTGACATTTGTGACCACAATGCTCCATGAAATTTTCATCACAATGCACCATGACCCTTGTCATCACAATGCTCCATGCCTTTGTCAGAACAATACTCCATTACCCATGTCATCACAATGTGCCATGCGCTTGTCATCACAATGCTCGTTGCCTTTGTCAGAAAAATGCTCCATTACCCATGTCATTACAATGTGCCATGCGCTTGTCATCACAGTGCTCCACAATCTTGTCATCACAATGCTCCATAAACATTGTCTTCACAATGTTACATGTACTTCTCATCAAAATGCTCTCTCACCACTGATATCACAATGTTACATCACTATTCGTCACAATACTCCCTCACCCCAGTCATCACAATTTTCCATGACTCCTGTCTTCACAATTCTACATGCACTTTTCATCACAATGTTCGATTACCCCTGACATTGCAATGTTCCATAACCCCTGTCATCAAAATGTTCCATGACACTTTTCATCAAATTGCTCCATGAACCTGTCATCACAATACTCCATGCCCTTTTCATCACAATGCTCCATGACCTTTGTCATCACAACTCACAATACACATGGCATCACAATGCTCCCTGACACTTGTCGTCAGAATGCTCCTTGAACCCTGTCATGACAAGGCTCCATGCCTTTCTCATCACAATGATCCATGCCGTTTTCATTACAATGCTCCAAGACCCCTGTAATCACAGTGCTCCATGCCCTTGTCATCACAAAGCTCAATGACGCAAGTCATTAGAATGCTCCTTGGCCTTCTCCTCACAATGCTCCATGCCCTTGTCATCACAATGATCCAAGACCCCTGTAATCACAGCGGCCGATGCCACTTTTCATCAGTATGCTCCATGAGGTTTGTCATCACAAGGCTCCATGGTTTTCTCATCACAATGCTCCAGGGCCTTGTCATCACAATGCTTCACCACATTGTCATGAAAATTCTCAATGGCCCTTGTCATCATAATGCTCCAAGCCCTAGTCATCAAAATGCTGCATTATACTTGTCATTACAATCCTCCATTACATTTGGCATCACAGTGCTCCCTGCCATTGTCAGCACAATGGACCATGAGATATGACATCACAATGCTCCCTGACACCTGTCTTTACAATACTCCATGACCTTCATCACAATTCTCCATGCCCTTGCCATCACAATGCAGCATGTCCACTGTCATCAAAATAATCTATGAAACTTGTCAGACCAATGCTCCATGCCCCTGTCATCACAATGCTCCATGCCCTTGCCATCACAATGCTCCAGGACCCTTGTCATCACAATGCTCCGTGACTCCAGTCGTCACAATACTTCATAACGTTTGTCATCACAATGGTCCATGCCCGCATCATCACAAGGCTCTGTGACCATTGTAACCACAATGATCCATGAACTTTTCATCACAATGCTCCGTAACCATTGTCATCACAATGCTCCATGCCTTTGTCAAAACAATGCTACATGACCCTTGTCATCACAATGTGCCACGCACTTTTCATCACAACGGTCCACAATATTGTCATCGCTAAGCTCCATAAACCTTGTAATCACAATGCTCCATGCACTTCTTATCCAAATGTTCTCTCACCTGAGATATCACAATGTTCCATCACTAGTAATCACATTACTCCCTCACACCTCTAATCACAATGTTCCATGATCCCTGTCATCACAATGCTGCATGCCCTTATCATCACAATGTTCCATAACCCCTGTCATCCAAATGCTCCATGACCCTTTTCATCCCAAAGCTCCATGACCCCTGCCATCACAATGTTCTATAACCCCTGTAATCAAAATGTTCCATTACACTTTTCATCAAATTGTTGCATGACCCTGTCATCAAAATGCTCCCTGCCTTTCTCATCACAATGCACCACGCCCTTGTCATCAAAATGGTCCATGACCTTTGTCATCACAAAGCTCCATGACACTTGGCATCACAATGCTCCATGTCATTTTCATCACAAATCTCCATGAACCCTCTCATCACATTGCTCCATGCCTTTGCCATCACAAAGCTCCATGACACATGTCATCACAATGCTAGATGCCTTTCTCATCACAATGCTCCATGCCCTTGCCATCACAATGCTCCATTGCCTCTGTCATGACAATGCTCCATGACCCCGGCCATCACGATGTTCCATGGCCTTGTCATCACAAGGCTCCATGACCCTTCTCATCAAAATGCTCCATTACCCCTGTCATAACAATGCTCCATGACCCCTGCCTTCACAATGTTCCACTGCCTTGTCATCACAAGGCTCCATGACCCTTGCCATCACAATTCTCCAAGACTCTGGTAATCACAATGCTCCATGCCCTTTTCATCACAAAGCTCCATGACGCATGTCATCAGAAGGTACCATGGCCTTCTCATCACAATGCTCCAAAACCCCTGTAATCACAATGCTCCATGCCCCTATTCATCTCAATGTTCCATGAACCCTGTCATCACAATGTACCATGCCCATCATGATAATGCTTCAGGCTGTTGTCATCACAGTGAAATCAAAATGCTCAATGACCTCTGTCATCATAATGCTCCCAAGCCTGGTGATCACAATGTTCCATAACACTTATCATCACAACAGCCCTGACGCTCATCATCACAATTATCCATGGTCCTCTCATCACAGTGCTCCATGAAATTTGTCATCACAATGTTCAATACACTTGTCATCACAATGTTCCCTGACACTTGTTGTCTGTATGCTCCATGAACCCTGTCATGGAAAGGCTCCATGCCTTTTTCATCACAATGCTCCATGCCCTTGTCATCACAAAGCTCCTTGACGCCTGTCAGCAGAGTGCTCCATGGACTTTCCCTCACAATGCTCCAAGCCCTTGTTATCACAATGCTCCAAGACCCCTGTAATCACAATGCTCCATGCCCCTTTTCATCAGAATGCTCCATGAGACTTGTCATCACAAGTCTCCATGTTTTTCTCATCACAATGCACCAGGACCTTGTCATCACTATGCTCCATTCCCTTGTCATCACAATGCCCCATGACCCCTGTCTTCACAATACTCCATGAATATTTTCAGCCCAATGCTCCATGACCTTCTCATCACAATGCTCCATGACCAATATCATCACAATGCTCCATGACCACTGTCATCACAAACCTCCATGACACCTGACAACACAATGATCCGAGACCCGTGTCATCACAATGTTCCTTTCCCTAGACATCACAATGCTCCATGACCCCACTCATCACAATACCCCATGAATATTTTCAGCCCTATGCTCCATGACCCTGGTCATCACAATGATCCATGCCCTTGTCATCCCAATGATCCATGACCCCTGTATTCACAATGTTCCGTGACGCTTGTCATCACAGTGCTCCATGACACCTATCATCACAATGCTCCATGCCTTTGTCAGCAAAATGCTACATGACCTTGTCATTACAATGCTCTATGCGCTTGTCATCACAATACTCAATTACCAATGTCATCACAATCATCCATGAACCGTGGGATCACATTGTTTCATGACCTAGTCATCACAATGCTCCATGCTCCTTCAAATCAAAATGATCCATGACCTCTGTCATCACAATGCTCCAAAACCTTGTGATCACAATGTTCCATAACACTTGTCATCACAACGCTCCATGATGCCTGTCATCACAATCCTCCATGCCCTTTTCATCACAATGCTCCATGACCTTTGTCATCACAATTCTCAATACACTTGTCATCACAATGCACCCTGACACTTCTCACAATGCTCCTTGAACCCTGTCACGAAAAAGCTCCATGCCTTTTTCCTCACAGTACCCCATGCCGTTTTCATCACAATGCTCCAAGCCATTGTCATCAAAATACTCCACAAGCTTGTCATCAGAATGCTCCAGAACTTTTGTCATCACAATTCTCCATGAACTTGTCAGCACAATGCTCCCTGACCCTTGTCATCACAATGCTCCAAGCCATTGTCATCACAATGCTCCAAGAGCACTGTAATCACAATGCTCCATGCCACTTTTCATCTAAATGCTCCATGAACCCTGATATCACAATGCATCATGCCCATCATCATAATGCTTCCGGCTATTGTCAGCGCAATGAAATCAAAATTATCCATGACCTCTCTCATCACAAGGCTCCATGACCCCTGTCATCACAATACTCCATGAACATTATCAGCCCTATGCTCCATGACCCTTGTCATCACAATGATCCATGCCCTTCTCATCCCAATGCTCCATGACCCATATATTCACAATGCTCCGTGACGCTTGTCATCACAGTGCTCCATGACACATGTCATGACAATGCTCCATGCCTTTGTCAGCAAAATTCTACATGACCTTGTCATTACAATGCTCTATGCGCTTGTCATCAAAATACTCCATTACCATTGTCATCACAATCCTCCATGAAACTTGGGATCACATTGCTTCATGCCCTTGTCATCGAAATGCTCCATGCTCCTTGAAATCTAAATGATCCATGACCTCTGTCATCACAATGCTCCAAACCCTTGTGATCACAAACTTCCATAACACTTGTCATCACAACGCGCCATGATGCCTGTCATCACAATACTCCATGTACTTTGCATCACAATGCTCCATGACCTTTGTCATCACAATCCTCAATACACTTGTCATCACAATGCTCCCTGACTCGTGTCGTCATAATGCTCCTTTAACACTGTCATGAAAAGGCTCCATGCATTTTTCATCAAAATGCCTCATGCCGTTTCCATCACAATACTCCATGCCATTGTCATCAAAATACACCACAAGCTTGTCATCAGAATGCTCCATGACCATTGTCATCACAATTCTCCATGCACATGTCAGCACAATGCTCCCTGACCTTTGTGCTCACAATGCCCCAAGCCATTGTCATCAAAATGCTCCATTACCTTTGTCATCAGAATACTCCATGACACTTGGCATCACAATGCTCCATGCCATTCTCATCACAATGGGCCATTACATATGTCATCGCAATGCTCCCTGACACCTGTCTTCACCATATTGCATGACGTGGTCATCACAGTGTTCCATGACCCCGGCCATCACAATGTTCCACGGCCTCGGCATCACAAGACTCCATGACACTTGTCATCACAATTCTCCAAGACCCCTGTAATCACAATGCTCCATGACCTTGTCATCACAAAGCTCCATGACACATGTCATCAGAATGTTCCATGGCCTTCTCATCCAAATGTTCCATGCCCTTGTCATCACCGTGCTCCAACACCCCTGTAATGACAATGCTCCATGCCCCTTTTCATCAGTATGCTCCATGAGATTTGTCATCACAAAGCTCCATGACACATGTCATCAGAATGTTCCATGGCCTTCTCATCCAAATGTTCCATGCCCTTGTCATCACCGTGCTCCAACACCCCTGTAATGACAATGCTCCATGCCCCTTTTCATCAGTATGCTCCATGAGATTTGTCATCACAAAGCTCCATGGTTTTCTCATCACAATGCTCCATAATTTTTTCATCACAATGCTTCACGACCTTGTCACGAAAATTCTCAATGGCCCTTGTCATCATAATGATCCAAGCCCTAGTCATCACAATGCTCCATTATATTTGTCATCACAATCCTCCATTACATTTGGCATCACCGTGCTCCCTGCCATTGTCATTGCAATGGACCCTGACATATGTCATCACAGTGCTCCCTGACACCTGTCTTCACAATACTGCATGACCGTCTCATCACAATGATCCATGCCCTTTTCATCACAATGCACCATGTCCAATGTCATCACAGTAATCTATGAAACTTGTCAGACTAATGCTCCATGCCCCTGACATCACAATGCTCCATGCCCTTGTCATCACAATGCTCCATTACACCTGTCATAACAATGCTCAATAAACCCTGACATCACAATGTTACACGGTCTTGTCATCACAAGGCTCCATGACACTTGTCATCTCTAGGCTCCAAGACCCCTGTAATCAAAATGCTCCATGCACTTGTCATCACAAAGCTCCATGACACATGTCATCAGAAAGTTCCATGGCCTTCTCATCAAAATGCTCCATGCCCTAGTCATCACAGAGCTCCAAGCCCCCTGTAATCACAATGCTCCATGCCCCTTTTCTTCAGTATACTCCCTGAGATTTGTCATCACAAGGCTCCATGGTTTTCTCATCACAATGCTCCAGGAACTTGTCATCACAATGCTTCATGACCTTGTCATGAAAATTCTCAGTGGCCCTTGTCATCATAATGCTCCAAGTCGCAGTCATCACAATGCTCCATTATATTTGGCATCACAATCCTCCATTACATTTGGCATCACAATGCTCCCTGCCATTGTCATCGCAATGGACCATGACTTATGGCATCACAATGCTCCCTGACAACTGTCTTCTCAATATTCCATGACCTTCTCATCACAATCCTCCATGCCCTTGTCATCACAATGCAGCATGTCCACTGTCATCACAATAATCTATGAAAATTGTCAGAACAATGATCCGTGCCCCTGTCATCACAATGCTGCATGCACTTGTGATCACAATGCTCCATGACCCCTCTATTCACAATGCTCCCTGACGCTTGTCCTCACAGTGCTCCATGACACCTGTCATCACAATGCTCCATGCCTTTGTCAGCAAAATGCTACATGACCTTGTCATTACTATGCTCTATGCGCTTGTCATCACAATACTCCATTACCATTGTCATCACAATCCTCCATGAAAGTTGTGATCACATTGCTTCATCCTCTTGTCATCAAAATGCTCCATGCTCCTTGAAATCAAAATGATCCATGACCTCTGTCATCAAAATGCTCCAAACGCTTGTGATCACAAAGTTCCATAACACTTGTCATAACAACGTTCCATGATGCCTGTCATCCCAATACTCCATGCCCTTTTCATCACAATGCTCCATGATCTTTGTCATCACAATTCTCAATACACTTGTCATCACAATGCTCCCTGACACTTGTCGTCAGAATGCTCCTTGAAACCTGTCACAAAAAGGCTCCATGCCTTTTTCATCACAATGCCCCATGCCATTTTCATCACAATGCTCCATGCCATTTTCATCAAAATACTCCACAAGCTTGTCATCAGAATGCTCCATGACCCTTGTCATCACAATTCTCCATGCACTGGTCAGCACAATGCTCCCTGACCCTTGTCATCACAATGCTCCAAGCCATTGCCATCACAATGCTCCATTACCTTTGTCATCAGAATCCTCCATGACACATGGCATCACAATGCTCAATGCCATTGTCATCAAAATGGGCCATTACATATGTCATCACAATGTTCCCTGACAGCTGTCTTCACAATACTGCATGACCTGGTCATCACAATTCTCTATGCACTTGTCGTCACAATGCTCCATGAACCCTCTCATCACAATGCTCCATGACTCCAGTCATCACAATGCTTCATAACCTTTGTCATTACAATGGTCCATGCCCTCGTCATCAACAGTCTCTGTGACCTTTGTAACCACAATGCTCCATGAACTTTTCATCACAATGCTCCTTGATTCTTGTCATCACTATGCTCCATGCCTTTGTAAGAAAAATGCTCCATGACCCTTGTCATCACATTTTGCCACGCGCTTTTCATCACAATGGTCCACAAATTTGTCAGGGCAATGCTCCATAAACCTTTTAATCACAATGCCCCATGCCCGTCTCATCACATTGCTCCATTACACCTGTCATAACATTGCTCCATGACCCTTGCCATCACAATGTTCCACGGCCTTGTCATCACAAGGCTCCATGACGCTTGTCATCACAATGTTCCAAGACCCCTGTAATCACAATGCTCCATGCCCTTGTCATCACAAAGCTCCATGACACATGTCATCAGAATATTCCATGGCCTTCTCATCAAAATGCTCCATGCCCTTGTCATCACAATGTTCCATTACCCCTGTCATAACAATGCTCCCTGACCACTACCTTCACAATGGTCCCTGCCTTTCTCATCACAATGCACAATGCACTTGTCATCAAAATGCTCCTTGACATTTGTCAGCACAAAGATCCATGACCCTTGACATCACAATGCTCCATGTCATTGTCATCACAATGCTCCATGAACGATCTCATCACATTGCTCCAAGCCCTTTTCATCACAAAGCTCCATGACACATGTCATCAGAATGCTCCATGACCCCTGTAATCACAATGCTCCATGCCCCTTTTCATCTCACTGATCCATGAAGCCTGTCATCACAATGCACCATGCCCATCATCATAATGCTTCATGCTATTGTCATCACAATGAAATCAAAATGCTCCATGACCTCTGTCATCACAATTCTCCATGACCCCTGTTATCACAATAATCCATGAACATTTTCAGCCCAATGTTCCATGACACTTGTCATCACAATCATCCATGCCCTTGTCATACCAATGCTACATGACCCCTGTATTCACAATGCTCCGTGACGCTTGTACTCACAGTGCTCCTTGACACCTGTCATCACAATGCTCCATGCCTTTGTCAGCAAAATGCTACATGACCTTGTCATTACAATTCTCTATGTGCTTGTCATCACAGTACTCCATTACCATTGTCATCACAATCCTCCATGAACCTTGGGATCACATTGCTTCATGCCCTAGTCATCACAATGCTCCATGCTCCTTGAAATCAAAATGATCCATGACCTCTGTTATCACAATGCTCCAAACTCTTGTGATCACAATGTTCAATAAAACTTGTCATCACAACGCTCCATGATGCCTGTTATCACAATACTCCAAGCCCTTTTCATCACAATGCTCCATGACTTTTGTCATCACAATTCTCAATACACTTGTCATCACAATGCTCCCTGACACTTGTCGTCAGAATGCTCCTTGAAACCTGTCAAGAAAAGGCTCCATGCCTTTTTCATCACAATGCCCCATGCCGTTTTCATCACAATGCTCTATGCCATTGTCATCAAAATACTCCACAACCTTGTCATCAGAATCCTCCATGACGTTTGTCATCACATTTCTCCATGCACTTCTCAGGAAAATGCTCCCTGACCCTTGTCATCACAATGCCCCAAGCCATTGTCATCACAATGCTCCATTACCTTTGTCATCAGAATCCTCCATGACACTTGGCATCACAATGCTCCATGCCATTGTCATCACAATGGGCCATTACATATGCCATCACAATGCTCCCTGACACCTGTCTTCACAATACTGCATGACCTGGACATCACAGTGCTGTATGCACTTGTCATCACAATGATCCATGACCCCTGTCATCACAGTGCTCCGTGACTCCAGTCATCACAATGCTTCATAACCTTTGTCATCACAATGGTCCATGCCCTCGTCATCAACAGTCTCTGTGACCTTTTTAACCACAATGATCCATGAACTTTTCATCACAATGCTCTTTGACACTTGTCATCACAATACTCGATGCCCTTTTCATCACAATGCTCCATGACCTTTGTCATCACAATTCTCAATACACTTGTCATCACAATGCTCCCTGACACTTGTCACAATGCTCCTTGAACCCTTTCAGGAAAAGGCTCCATGCATTTTTCATCACAATGCCCCATGCCATTTTCTTCACAATGCTCCATGCCATTGTCATCAAAATACTCCACAAGCTTGTCATCAGAATGCTCCATAACCCTTGTCATCACAGTTCTCCATGCACTTGTCACCACAATGCTCCCTGACCCTTGTCATCCCAATGCTCCAAGCCATTGTCATCACAATGCTCCATTACATTTGTCATCAGAATCCTCCATGACACTTGTCATCACAATGCTCCATGCCATTGTCATCACAATGGGCCATTGCATATGTCATTACAATACTCCCTGACACCTGACTTCACAGTACTGCATGACCTAGTCATCACAATGCTCCATGCCCTTGTCATCACAATGTGCCATTCCAACTGTCATCGCAATAATCCATGAAACTTATTTGACCAATGCTCCATGCCCTTGTCATCACAATGCTCCATGACCTTGTTATCACAATGCACCAGGACCCGTGTTATCACAATGCTTCGTGACTCCAGTCATCACAATGGTTCAGGACCTTTGTCATCACAATGGTCCATGCACTCATCATCAACAGTCTCTGTGACCTTTGTAACCACAATGCTGCATGAACTTTTCATCACAATGCTCTTTAACCCTTGTCATCACAATGCTCTATGCCTTTCTAAGCACAATGCTTCATTACTCTTGTCATCACAAGGCTCCATGTGCTGGTCAGGACAATGCTCCAAGACACATGTCATCACAATGCACCATGGGCTTGTCATCACAGTGCTCCACAATCTTGTCATCACATTGCTCCATAAAACTTGTCATCAAAATGCTCCATGCACTTCTCGACAAAATGCTGTCTCACCAATGATATACAATGTTCCATCACTATTCGTCACAATGCTCCCTCACCCGTCATCACAATGTTCCATGACTCCTGTCTTCACAATGCTACATGCACTTATCATCACAATGTTTGATGACCCCTTACATCACAATGTTCCATAACCCCTGTCATCAAAATGCTTCATAACCCTTTTCATCAAATTGCTCCATGAACCTGTCATCACAATGCTCCCAGCCCTTCTCATCACAATGCACAACGCCCTTGTAATCAAAATGCTCCATGACCTTTGTCATCACAAAGATCCATGACCCTTGGCATCACAATGCTCCATGTCATTGTCATCACAATGTTCCATGAACGCTCTCATCACATTGCTCCATGCCCTTATCATCACAAAGCTCCATGACACATGTCATCAGAATGCTCCATGGACTTCTCATCACAATGCTCCATGCCCTTGCCTTCACAATTCTCCATTACCCCTGTCATAACAATGCTCCATGACCCCTGCCATCACGATGTTCCACGGACTTTTCATAACAAGCCTCCATGACCCTTCTCATCACAATGCTCCAAGACCCCTGTAATCACAATGCTCCATGCCCAATTTCACCTCAATGATCCATGAACCCTGTCATCACAGTGCACCATGCCCATCATCATAATGCTTCATGCTATTGGCATCACAATGAAATGAAAATGCTCCATGACATCTGTCATAACAATGCTCCAAACCCTTGTGATCACAATATTCCATAACACTTTTCATCACAATGCCCCATAATGCTCGTCATCACAATTATCCATGGTCTTCTCATCACAATGCTCCATGACTTTTTTCATCACAATGCTCAATATCTTTGTCATCAAAATGCTCCCTGACACTTGTTGTCTGTATGCTTCTTGCACCCTGTCATGAGAAGGCTCCATGCCTTTTTCATCACAATGATCCATGCCCTTTTCATCAAAATGCTCCAAGACCCCTGTAATCACAATGCTCCATGCCCTTGTCATCACAAAGCTCAATGACGCATGTCACTAGAAGGCTCCTTGGCCTTCTCCTCACAATGCTCCATGCCCATGTCATCACAATGTTCTAAGACCCCTGTAATCACAATGGTCCATGTCCCTTTTCTTCAGTATGCTCCATGAGATTTGTCATCACAAGGCTCCATGGTTTTCTCATCAAAATGCTCCAGGCCATTCTCCTCACAATGCTTCATGACCTTGTCATGAAAATTCTCAATGGCCCTTGTCATCATAATGCTCCAAGCCCTAGTCATCATAATTCTACATTATATTTGTCATCACAATCCTCCATTACATTTGGCATCACAATGCTCCCTGCCATTGTCATCGCAATGGACCATGACATATGTCATCACAATGCTCCCTGACAACTTTCTTCAAAATACTCCTTGAACTTCTCATCACAATGCTCCATGCCCCTTTCATCACAATGCACCATGCCCTTGTCATCACAGTGCTCCATGACCCCTGTCATCACAATGCTCCATGCCCCTGTCATCACAATGCTCCATGATCCCTGTCATCACAATGCTCCGTGACTCCAGTCATCACAATGCTTCATAACATTTGTCATCACAATGGTCCATGCCCGCGTCATCACAAGGCTCTGGGACATTTGTAACCACAATGCTCCATGAACATTTCATCACAATGCTCCGTGACAGTTGTCATCACAATGCTCCATGCCTTTGTCAAAAACATGCTCCATGACCCTTGTCATCACAATGTGCCACCCGCTATTCATCACAACGGTCCACAAATTTGTCATCGCAATGCTCCATAAACCTTGCAATCACAATGCTCCTTGCCCTTTTCATCACAAAGCTCCATTACCCCTCTCATAACAATGCTCCATGAGCCCTGCCATCACAATATTCCACGGCCTTGTCATCACAAGACTCCATGACACATGTCATCACAATGCTCCAAGACCCCTGTAATCACAATGCTCCATGCCCTTGTCATCACAAAGCTCCAGGACACATGTCATCAGAATCTTCCATGGCCTTTTCATCAAAATGCCCCATGCCCTTGTCATCACAATGCTCCAAGACCACTGTAATCACAATGCTCCATGCCCCTTTTCACCAGTATGTTCCATGAGATTTGTCATCACAATGCTCCATGGTTTTCTCATCAGAATGTTCCAGGACCTTGTCATCACAATGCTTCATGACCTTGTCATGAAAATTCTCAATGGCCCATGTCATCATAATGCTCCAAGCCCTAGTCATCACAATGCTCCATTATATTTGTCCTCACAATCCTCCATTTCATTTGGCATTACAGTGTTCCCTACCATTGTCATTGCAATGCACCATGACATATGTCATCACAATGCTCCCTGACACCTGTCTTCACAATACTCCATGACCTTCTCATCACAATGATCCATGCGCTTGTCAGCACAATGCACCATGTCCACTGTCATCACAATAATCTATGAAACTTGTCAGAAAAATGCTACATGCCCCTGACATCACAATACTTCATGCACTTGTCATCAAAATGCTCCATGAACCCTGTCATCACAATGCTCCGTGACTCCAGGCATCACAACACTTCATAACATTTGTCATCACAATGGTTCATGCCCGCGTCTTCAAAAGCCTCTGTGACCTTTGTAACCACAATGCTCCATGAATTTTCCATCACAATGCTCCGTGACCCTTGTCATCACAATGCTCCATGCATGTGTCAGAAAAATGCTCCATGACCCTTGTCATCACGATATGCCACGCTCTTTTCATCACAACGGTCCACAATTTTTCATGGCAATGCTCCATAAATCTTGTAATCTAAATGCTCCATGCCCTTCTCATCACAATGCTCCATTACCACTATCATAACAATGCTCCATGACCCTTGCCATCACAATGTTCCACGGCCTTGTCATCTCAATGCTCCATGACACTTGTCATCACAATGCTCCAAGACCCCTGTATTCACAATGCTCCATACCCTTGTCATCACAATGTCAATGACACATGTCATCAGAAAGTTCCATGGCCTTCTCATAAAAATGCTCCTTGCCATTGTCATCACAATGCTCCAAGACCCCTGTAATCACAATGTTCCATGCCCCTATTCATCTCAATGCTCTATGAACCCTGTCATCACAATACTCCATGAACATTTCCAGCCCAATGCTCCATGACCCTTGTCATCCCAATGATCCATGCCCTTGTCATCCCAATGCTCCATGACCCCTGTATTCACAATGCTCTGTGACGCTTGTCATCTCAGTGCTCCATGACACCTGTCATCACAATGCTCCATGCCTTTGTCAGCAAATTGCTACATGACGTTGTCATTACAATGCTCTATGCACTTGTCATCACAATACTCCATTACCATTGTCATCACAATCCTCCATGAACCTTGGGATCACATTGCTTCATGCCCTTGTCATCACAATGCTCCATGCTCCTTGAAATCAAAATGATCCATGACCTCTGTCATCACAATGCTCCAAACACTTGTGATCACAAACTTCCATAACACTTGTGATCACATAGTTCCATAACACTTGTCATCACAACGCTCCGTGATGCCTGTCATCACAATACTCCATGCCCTTTTCATCACGATGTTCCATGACCTTTGTCATCACAATTCTCAATACACATGTCATCACAATGCTCCCTGACACTTGTCTTCAGAATGCTCCTTGAACCCTGTCACGAAAATTCTCCATGCCATTTTCATCACAATGCTCCATGCCGTTGTCATCAAAATACTCCACAGCCTTGTCATCAGAATGCTCCATGACTTTTGTCATCACAATTCTCCATCCATTTTCAGCACAGTGCTCCCTGACACTTGTCATCACAATGCTCTAAGCCATTTTCATCACAATGCTGCATTACCTTTGTCATCAGAATACTCCATGACACTTGGCATCACAATGCTCCATGCCATTCTCATCACAATGGGCCATTACATATGTCATCGCAATGCTCCCTGACACCTGTCTTCACCATATTGCATGACGTGGTCATCACAGTGTTCCATGACCCCGGCCATCACAATGTTCCACGGCCTCGGCATCACAAGACTCCATGACACTTGTCATCACAATTCTCCAAGACCCCTGTAATCACAATGCTCCATGACCTTGTCATCACAAAGCTCCATGACACATGTCATCAGAATGTTCCATGGCCTTCTCATCCAAATGTTCCATGCCCTTGTCATCACCGTGCTCCAACACCCCTGTAATGACAATGCTCCATGCCCCTTTTCATCAGTATGCTCCATGAGATTTGTCATCACAAAGCTCCATGACACATGTCATCAGAATGTTCCATGGCCTTCTCATCCAAATGTTCCATGCCCTTGTCATCACCGTGCTCCAACACCCCTGTAATGACAATGCTCCATGCCCCTTTTCATCAGTATGCTCCATGAGATTTGTCATCACAAAGCTCCATGGTTTTCTCATCACAATGCTCCATAATTTTTTCATCACAATGCTTCACGACCTTGTCACGAAAATTCTCAATGGCCCTTGTCATCATAATGATCCAAGCCCTAGTCATCACAATGCTCCATTATATTTGTCATCACAATCCTCCATTACATTTGGCATCACCGTGCTCCCTGCCATTGTCATTGCAATGGACCATGACATATGTCATCACAGTGCTCCCTGACACCTGTCTTCACAATACTGCATGACCGTCTCATCACAGTGATCCATGCCCTTTTCATCACAATGCACCATGTCCAATGTCATCACAGTAATCTATGAAACTTGTCAGACTAATGCTCCATGCCCCTGACATCACAATGCTCCATGCCCTTGTCATCACAATGCTCCATTACACCTGTCATAACAATGCTCAATAAACCCTGACATCACAATGTTACACGGTCTTGTCATCACAAGGCTCCATGACACTTGTCATCTCTAGGCTCCAAGACCCCTGTAATCAAAATGCTCCATGCACTTGTCATCACAAAGCTCCATGACACATGTCATCAGAAAGTTCCATGGCCATCTCATCAAAATGCTCCATGCCCTAGTCATCACAGAGCTCCAAGCCCCCTGTAATCACAATGCTCCATGCCCCTTTTCTTCAGTATGCTCCCTGAGATTTGTCATCACAAGGCTCCATGGTTTTCTCATCACAATGCTCCAGGAACTTGTCATCACAATGCTTCATGACCTTGTCATGAAAATTCTCAGTGGCCCTTGTCATCATAATGCTCCAAGTCGCAGTCATCACAATGCTCCATTATATTTGGCATCACAATCCTCCATTACATTTGGCATCACAATGCTCCCTGCCATTGTCATCGCAATGGACCATGACTTATGGCATCACAATGCTCCCTGACAACTGTCTTCTCAATATTCCATTACCTTCTCATCACAATCCTCCATGCCCTTGTCATCACAATGCAGCATGTCCACTGTCATCACAATAATCTATGAAAATTGTCAGAACAATGATCCGTGCCCCTGTCATCACAATGCTGCATGCACTTGTGATCACAATGCTCCATGACCCCTCTATTCACAATGCTCCCTGACGCTTGTCCTCACAGTGGTCCATGACACCTGTCATCACAATGCTCCATGCCTTTGTCAGCAAAATGCTACATGACCTTGTCATTACAATGCTCTATGCGCTTGTCATCACAATACTCCATTACCATTGTCATCACAATCCTCCATGAAAGTTGTGATCACATTGCTTCATCCTCTTGTCATCAAAATGCTCCATGCTCCTTGAAATCAAAATGATCCATGACCTCTGTCATCAAAATGCTCCAAACGCTTGTGATCACAAAGTTCCATAACACTTGTCATAACAACGTTCCATGATGCCTGTCATCCCAATACTCCATGCCCTTTTCATCACAATGCTCCATGATCTTTGTCATCACAATTCTCAATACACTTGTCATCACAATGCTCCCTGACACTTGTCGTCAGAATGCTCCTTGAAACCTGTCACAAAAAGGCTCCATGCCTTTTTCATCACAATGCCCCATGCCATTTTCATCACAATGCTCCATGCCATTTTCATTAAAATACTCCACAAGCTTGTCATCAGAATGCTCCATGACCCTTGTCATCACAATTCTCCATGCACTGGTCAGCACAATGCTCCCTGACCCTTGTCATCACAATGCTCCAAGCCATTGCCATCACAATGCTCCATTACCTTTGTCATCAGAATCCTCCATGACACATGGCATCACAATGCTCAATGCCATTGTCATCAAAATGGGCCATTACATATGTCATCACAATGCTCCCTGACAGCTGTCTTCACATTACTGCATGACCTGGTCATCACAATGCTCTATGCACTTGTCATCACAATGCTCCATGACCCCTGTCATCACAATGCTCCATGACTCCAGTCATCACAATGCTTCATAACCTTTGTCATTACAATGGTCCATGCCCTCGTCATCAACAGTCTCTGTGACCTTTGTAACCACAATGCTCCATGAACTTTTCATCACAATGCTCCTTGATTCTTGTCATCACTATGCTCCATGCCTTTGTAAGAAAAATGCTCCATGACCCTTGTCATCACATTGTGCCACGCGCTTTTCATCACAATGGTCCACAAATTTGTCAGGGCAATGCTCCATAAGCCTTTTAATCACAATGCCCCATGCCCGTCTCATCACATTGCTCCATTACACCTGTCATAACATTGCTCCATGACCCTTGCCATCACAATGTTCCACGGCCTTGTCATCACAAGGCTCCATGACGCTTGTCATCACAATGTTCCAAGACCCCTGTAATCACAATGCTCCATGCCCTTGTCATCACAAAGCTCCATGACACATGTCATCAGAATGTTCCATGGCCTTCTCATCAAAATGCCCCATGCCATTGTCATCACAATGTTCCATTACCCCTGTCATAACAATGCTCCCTGACCCCTACCTTCACAATGGTCCCTGCCTTTCTCATCACAATGCACAATGCACTTGTCATCAAAATGCTCCTTGACATTTGTCAGCACAAAGATCCATGACCCTTGACATCACAATGCTCCATGTCATTGTCATCACAATGCTCCATGAACGATCTCATCACATTGCTCCAAGCCCTTTTCATCACAAAGCTCCATGACACATGTCATCAGAATGCTCCATGACCCCTGTAATCACAATGCTCCATGCCCCTTTTCATCTCACTGATCCATGAAGCCTGTCATCACAATGCACCATGCCCATCATCATAATGCTTCATGCTATTGTCATCACAATGAAATCAAAATGCTCCATGACCTCTGTCATCACAATTCTCCATGACCCCTGTTATCACAATAATCCATGAACATTTTCAGCCCAATGTTCCATGACACTTGTCATCACAATCATCCATGCCCTTGTCATACCAATGCTACATGACCCCTGTATTCACAATGCTCCGTGACGCTTGTACTCACAGTGCTCCTTGACACCTGTCATCACAATGCTCCATGCCTTTGTCAGCAAAATGCTACATGACCTTGTCATTACAATTCTCTATGTGCTTGTCATCACAGTACTCCATTACCATTGTCATCACAATCCTCCATGAACCTTGGGATCACATTGCTTCATGCCCTAGTCATCACAATGCTCCATGCTCCTTGAAATCAAAATGATCCATGACCTCTGTTATCACAATGCTCCAAACTCTTGTGATCACAATGTTCAATAAAACTTGTCATCACAACGCTCCATGATGCCTGTTATCACAATACTCCAAGCCCTTTTCATCACAATGCTCCATGACTTTTGTCATCACAATTCTCAATACACTTGTCATCACAATGCTCCCTGACACTTGTCGTCAGAATGCTCCTTGAAACCTGTCAAGAAAAGGCTCCATGCCTTTTTCATCACAATGCCCCATGCCGTTTTCATCACAATGCTCTATGCCATTGTCATCAAAATACTCCACAACCTTGTCATCAGAATCCTCCATGACGTTTGTCATCACATTTCTCCATGCACTTCTCAGGAAAATGCTCCCTGACCCTTGTCATCACAATGCCCCAAGCCATTGTCATCACAATGCTCCATTACCTTTGTCATCAGAATCCTCCATGACACTTGGCATCACAATGCTCCATGCCATTGTCATCACAATGGGCCATTACATATGCCATCACAATGCTCCCTGACACCTGTCTTCACAATACTGCATGACCTGGACATCACAGTGCTGTATGCACTTGTCATCACAATGATCCATGACCCCTGTCATCACAATGCTCCGTGACTCCAGTCATCACAATGCTTCATAACCTTTGTCATCACAATGGTCCATGCCCTCGTCATCAACAGTCTCTGTGACCTTTTTAACCACAATGATCCATGAACTTTTCATCACAATGCTCTTTGACACTTGTCATCACAATACTCGATGCCCTTTTCATCACAATGCTCCATGACCTTTGTCATCACAATTCTCAATACACTTGTCATCACAATGCTCCCTGACACTTGTCACAATGCTCCTTGAACCCTTTCAGGAAAAGGCTCCATGCATTTTTCATCACAATGCCCCATGCCATTTTCTTCACAATGCTCCATGCCATTGTCATCAAAATACTCCACAAGCTTGTCATCAGAATGCTCCATAACCCTTGTCATCACAGTTCTCCATGCACTTGTCACTACAATGCTCCCTGACCCTTGTCATCCCAATGCTCCAAGCCATTGTCATCACAATGCTCCATTACATTTGTCATCAGAATCCTCCATGACAATTGTCATCACAATGCTCCATGCCATTGTCATCACAATGGGCCATTACATATGTCATTACAATACTCCCTGACACCTGACTTCACAGTACTGCATGACCTAGTCATCACAATGCTCCATGCCCTTGTCATCACAATGTGCCATTCCAACTGTCATCGCAATAATCCATGAAACTTATTAGACCAATGCTCCATGCCCTTGTCATCACAATGCTCCATGACCTTGTTATCACAATGCACCATGACCCGTGTTATCACAATGCTTCGTGACTCCAGTCATCACAATGGTTCAGGACCTTTGTCATCACAATGGTCCATGCACTCATCATCAACAGTCTCTGTGACCTTTGTAACCACAATGGTGCATGAACTTTTCATCACAATGCTCTTTGACCCTTGTCATCACAATGCTCTATGCCTTTCTCAGCACAATGCTCCATGACCGATGTCATCACAATGCTCCATGCGCTTGTCATCACAAAGCTCCATGACACATGTCATCAGAATGTTCCATGGCCTTCTCATCAAAATGCTCCATGCCCTTCTCATCACAATGTTCCATTACCCCTGTCATAACAATGCTCCCTGACCCCTACCTTCACAATGGTCCCTGCCTTTCTCATCACAATGCACAATGCACTTGTCATCAAAATGCTCCTTGACATTTGTCAGCACAAAGATCCATGACCCTTGACATCACAGTGCTCCATGTCATTGTCATCACAATGCTCCATGAACGATCTCATCACATTGCTCCATGCCCTTGTCATCACAAAGCTACATGACACATGTCATCAGAATGTCCCATGACGCCTGTAATCACAATGCTCCATGCCCCTTTTCATCTCACTGATCCATGAAGCCTGTCATCACAATGCACCATGCCCATCATCATAATGCTTCCTGCTATTGTCATCACAATGAAATCAAAATGCTCCATGACCTCTGTCATCACAATTCTCCATGACCCCTGTTATCACAATAATCCATGAACATTTTCAGCCCAATGTTCCATGACACTTGTCATCACAATCATCCATGCCCTTGTCTTACCAATGCTACATGACCCCTGTATTCACAATGCTCCGTGACGCTTGTACTCACAGTGCTCCTTGACACCTGTCATCACAATGCTCCATGCCTTTGTCAGCAAAATGCTACATGACCTTGTCATTACAATTCTCTATGTGCTTGTCATCACAGTACTCTATTACCATTGTCATCACAATCCTCCATGAACCTTGGGATCACATTGCTTCATGCCCTAGTCATCACAATGCTCCATGCTCCTTGAAATCAAAATGATCCATGACCTCTGTTATCACAATGCTCCAAACTCTTGTGATCACAATGTTCAATAAAACTTGTCATCACAACGCTCCATGATGCCTGTTATCACAATACTCCAAGCCCTTTTCATCACAATGCTCCATGACTTTTGTCATCACAATTCTCAATACACTTGTCATCACAATGCTCCCTGACACTTGTCGTCAGAATGCTCCTTGAAACCTGTCAAGAAAAGGCTCCATGCCTTTTTCATCACAATGCCCCATGCCGTTTTCATCACAATGCTCTATGCCATTGTCATCAAAATACTCCACAACCTTGTCATCAGAATCCTCCATGACGTTTGTCATCACATTTCTCCATGCACTTCTCAGGAAAATGCTCCCTGACCCTTGTCATCACAATGCCCCAAGCCATTGTCATCACAATGCTCCATTACCTTTGTCATCAGAATCCTCCATGACACTTGGCATCACAATGCTCCATGCCATTGTCATCACAATGGGCCATTACATATGCCATCACAATGCTCCCTGACACCTGTCTTCACAATACTGCATGACCTGGACATCACAGTGCTGTATGCACTTGTCATCACAATGATCCATGACCCCTGTCATCACAGTGCTCCGTGACTCCAGTCATCACAATGCTTCATAACCTTTGTCATCACAATGGTCCATGCCCTCGTCATCAACAGTCTCTGTGACCTTTTTAACCACAATGATCCATGAACTTTTCATCACAATGCTCTTTGACACTTGTCATCACAATACTCAATGCCCTTTTCATCACAATGCTCCATGACCTTTGTCATCACAATTCTCAATACACTTGTCATCACAATGCTCCCTGACACTTGTCACAATGCTCCTTGAACCCTTTCAGGAAAAGGCTCCATGCATTTTTCATCACAATGCCCCATGCCATTTTCTTCACAATGCTCCATGCCATTGTCATCAAAATACTCCACAAGCTTGTCATCAGAATGCTCCATAACCCTTGTCATCACAGTTCTCCATGCACTTGTCACCACAATGCTCCCTGACCCTTGTCATCCCAATGCTCCAAGCCATTGTCATCACAATGCTCCATTACATTTGTCATCAGAATCCTCCATGACACTTGTCATCACAATGCTCCATGCCATTGTCATCACAATGGGCCATTGCATATGTCATTACAATACTCCCTGACACCTGACTTCACAGTACTGCATGACCTAGTCATCACAATGCTCCATGCCCTTGTCATCACAATGTGCCATTCCAACTGTCATCGCAATAATCCATGAAACTTATTTGACCAATGCTCCATGCCCTTGTCATCACAATGCTCCATGACCTTGTTATCACAATGCACCAGGACCCGTGTTATCACAATGCTTCGTGACTCCAGTCATCACAATGGTTCAGGACCTTTGTCATCACAATGGTCCATGCACTCATCATCAACAGTCTCTGTGACCTTTGTAACCACAATGCTGCATGAACTTTTCATCACAATGCTCTTTAACCCTTGTCATCACAATGCTCTATGCCTTTCTAAGCACAATGCTTCATTACTCTTGTCATCACAAGGCTCCATGTGCTGGTCAGGACAATGCTCCAAGACACATGTCATCACAATGCACCATGGGCTTGTCATCACAGTGCTCCACAATCTTGTCATCACATTGCTCCATAAAACTTGTCATCAAAATGCTCCATGCACTTCTCGACAAAATGCTGTCTCACCAATGATATACAATGTTCCATCACTATTCGTCACAATGCTCCCTCACCCGTCATCACAATGTTCCATGACTCCTGTCTTCACAATGCTACATGCACTTATCATCACAATGTTTGATGACCCCTTACATCACAATGTTCCATAACCCCTGTCATCAAAATGCTTCATAACCCTTTTCATCAAATTGCTCCATGAACCTGTCATCACAATGCTCCCAGCCCTTCTCATCACAATGCACAACGCCCTTGTAATCAAAATGCTCCATGACCTTTGTCATCACAAAGATCCATGACCCTTGGCATCACAATGCTCCATGTCATTGTCATCACAATGTTCCATGAACGCTCTCATCACATTGCTCCATGCCCTTATCATCACAAAGCTCCATGACACATGTCATCAGAATGCTCCATGGACTTCTCATCACAATGCTCCATGCCCTTGCCTTCACAATGCTCCATTACCGCTGTCATAACAATGCTCCATGACCCCTGCCATCACGATGTTCCACGGACTTTTCATAACAAGCCTCCATGACCCTTCTCATCACAATGCTCCAAGACCCCTGTAATCACAATGCTCCATGCCCAATTTCACCTCAATGATCCATGAACCCTGTCATCACAGTGCACCATGCCCATCATCATAATGCTTCATGCTATTGGCATCACAATGAAATGAAAATGCTCCATGACATCTGTCATAACAATGCTCCAAACCCTTGTGATCACAATATTCCATAACACTTTTCATCACAATGCCCCATAATGCTCGTCATCACAATTATCCATGGTCTTCTCATCACAATGCTCCATGACTTTTTTCATCACAATGCTCAATATCTTTGTCATCAAAATGCTCCCTGACACTTGTTGTCTGTATGCTTCTTGCACCCTGTCATGAGAAGGCTCCATGCCTTTTTCATCACAATGATCCATGCCCTTTTCATCAAAATGCTCCAAGACCCCTGTAATCACAATGCTCCATGCCCTTGTCATCACAAAGCTCAATGACGCATGTCACTAGAAGGCTCCTTGGCCTTCTCCTCACAATGCTCCATGCCCATGTCATCACAATGTTCTAAGACCCCTGTAATCACAATGGTCCATGTCCCTTTTCTTCAGTATGCTCCATGAGATTTGTCATCACAAGGCTCCATGGTTTTCTCATCACAATGCTCCAGGCCATTCTCCTCACAATGCTTCATGACCTTGTCATGAAAATTCTCAATGGCCCTTGTCATCATAATGCTCCAAGCCCTAGTCATCATAATTCTACATTATATTTGTCATCACAATCCTCCATTACATTTGGCATCACAATGCTCCCTGCCATTGTCATCGCAATGGACCATGACATATGTCATCACAATGCTCCCTGACACCTTTCTTCAAAATACTCCTTGAACTTCTCATCACAATGCTCCATGCCCCTTTCATCACAATGCACCATGCCCTTGTCATCACAGTGCTCCATGACCCCTGTCATCACAATGCTCCATGCCCCTGTCATCACAATGCTCCATGATCCCTGTCATCACAATGCTCCGTGACTCCAGTCATCACAATGCTTCATAACATTTGTCATCACAATGGTCCATGCCCGCGTCATCACAAGGCTCTGGGACATTTGTAACCACAATGCTCCATGAACATTTCATCACAATGCTCCGTGACAGTTGTCATCACAATGCTCCATGCCTTTGTCAAAAACATGCTCCATGACCCTTGTCATCACAATGTGCCACCCGCTATTCATCACAACGGTCCACAAATTTGTCATCGCAATGCTCCATAAACCTTGCAATCACAATGCTCCTTGCCCTTTTCATCACAAAGCTCCATTACCCCTCTCATAACAATGCTCCATGAGCCCTGCCATCACAATATTCCACGGCCTTGTCATCACAAGACTCCATGACACATGTCATCACAATGCTCCAAGACCCCTGTAATCACAATGCTCCATGCCCTTGTCATCACAAAGCTCCAGGACACATGTCATCAGAATCTTCCATGGCCTTTTCATCAAAATGCCCCATGCCCTTGTCATCACAATGCTCCAAGACCACTGTAATCACAATGCTCCATGCCCCTTTTCACCAGTATGTTCCATGAGATTTGTCATCACAATGCTCCATGGTTTTCTCATCAGAATGTTCCAGGACCTTGTCATCACAATGCTTCATGACCTTGTCATGAAAATTCTCAATGGCCCATGTCATCATAATGCTCCAAGCCCTAGTCATCACAATGCTCCATTATATTTGTCCTCACAATCCTCCATTTCATTTGGCATTACAATGTTCCCTACCATTGTCATTGCAATGCACCATGACATATGTCATCACAATGCTCCCTGACACCTGTCTTCACAATACTCCATGACCTTCTCATCACAATGATCCATGCGCTTGTCAGCACAATGCACCATGTCCACTGTCATCACAATAATCTATGAAACTTGTCAGAAAAATGCTACATGCCCCTGACATCACAATACTCCATGCACTTGTCATCAAAATGCTCCATGAACCCTGTCATCACAATGCTCCGTGACTCCAGGCATCACAACACTTCATAACATTTGTCATCACAATGGTTCATGCCCGCGTCTTCAAAAGCCTCTGTGACCTTTGTAACCACAATGCTCCATGAATTTTCCATCACAATGCTCCGTGACCCTTGTCATCACAATGCTCCATGCATGTGTCAGAAAAATGCTCCATGACCCTTGTCATCACGATATGCCACGCTCTTTTCATCACAACGGTCCACAATTTTTCATGGCAATGCTCCATAAATCTTGTAATCTAAATGCTCCATGCCCTTCTCATCACAATGCTCCATTACCACTATCATAACAATGCTCCATGACCCTTGCCATCACAATGTTCCACGGCCTTGTCATCTCAATGCTCCATGACACTTGTCATCACAATGCTCCAAGACCCCTGTATTCACAATGCTCCATACCCTTGTCATCACAATGTCAATGACACATGTCATCAGAAAGTTCCATGGCCTTCTCATAAAAATGCTCCTTGCCATTGTCATCACAATGCTCCAAGACCCCTGTAATCACAATGTTCCATGCCCCTATTCATCTCAATGCTCTATGAACCCTGTCATCACAATACTCCATGAACATTTCCAGCCCAATGCTCCATGACCCTTGTCATCCCAATGATCCATGCCCTTGTCATCCCAATGCTCCATGACCCCTGTATTCACAATGCTCTGTGACGCTTGTCATCTCAGTGCTCCATGACACCTGTCATCACAATGCTCCATGCCTTTGTCAGCAAATTGCTACATGACGTTGTCATTACAATGCTCTATGCACTTGTCATCACAATACTCCATTACCATTGTCATCACAATCCTCCATGAACCTTGGGATCACATTGCTTCATGCCCTTGTCATCACAATGCTCCATGCTCCTTGAAATCAAAATGATCCATGACCTCTGTCATCACAATGCTCCAAACACTTGTGATCACAAACTTCCATAACACTTGTGATCACATAGTTCCATAACACTTGTCATCACAACGCTCCGTGATGCCTGTCATCACAATACTCCATGCCCTTTTCATCACGATGTTCCATGACCTTTGCCATCACAATTCTCAATACACATGTCATCACAATGCTCCCTGACACTTGTCTTCAGAATGCTCCTTGAACCCTGTCACGAAAATTCTCCATGCCATTTTCATCACAATGCTCCATGCCATTGTCATCAGAATACTCCACAAGCTTGTCATCAGAATGCTCCATGACCCTTGTCATCACAATTCTCCATGCACTTGTCAGCACAATGCTCCCTGACCCTTGTCATCACAATGCACAAAGCCATTGTCATCACAGTGCTCCATTACATTTGTCATCAGAATCCACCATGACAAATGGCATCACAATGCTCCAACCATTTCCATCACACAGGGCCATTATATATGTCATCACAATGCTCCCTGACACCTGTCTTCACAATAATGCATGACCTGGTCATCACAATGCTCCATGCCCTTGTCATCACAATGCGCCATTCCAACTATCATAACAATAATCCATGAAACTTATTAGGCCAATGCTTCATGCCCTTGTCATCACAATGCTCCATGACCTTGTTATCACAATGCTCCATGAACCCTGTCATCACAATGCTCCGTGACTCCAGTAATCACAATGCTTCATGACCTTTGTCATGACATTGGTCCATGCCCTCGTCATCAGCAGTCTCTGTGACATTTTTAACCACAATGCTCCATGAACTTTTCATCAAATTGCTCTTTGATCATTGTCATCACAATGATCCATGACCCCTTTCATCACAGTGCTCCGTGACTCCAGGCATCAGAATACTTCATAACATTTGTCATCACAGTGGTCCATGCCCACGTCATCACAAGGCTCTGTGACCTTTGTAACCACCATGCTCCATGAACTTTTCATCACAATGCTCCGTGACACTTGTCATCACAATGCTCCATGCCTTTGTCAGAAATTGTTCCATGACCCTTGTCATTACAATGTGCCACGCGCTTTTCATCAAAACGGCCACAAATATGTCATGGAAATGGTCCATAAACATTGTAATCACTATTCTCCATGCCCTTCTCATCACAATGCTCCATTACACCTGTCATAACAATGCTCCGTGACCTTTGTCATCACAATTTTCAATACAATTGTCATCAAAATGCTCCCTGATATTTGTTGTCTTTAGGCACCTAGAACCCTGTCATGATAATGTACCATGCCTTTTTCATCACAATAATTCATGCCCTTTTCATCACAATGTTGCAAGCCCACTGTTATCACAATGCTCCATGCCCTTGTCATCACAAAACTCAATGTCGCATGTCATTAGAATGATCCTTAGCCTTCTCCTCACAATGCTCCTTGCCCTAGTCATCGCGATGCTCCATGACCCCTGTCATAGGAAGCTCGATGCGCTTGTCATCACAATGTTTCACAACCTGGACATTAAAATTATCAATGGCCCTTGATATCACAATGCACCATGCCCTTGTCATCACAATGCTCCTTTACTTTGTCACAACAATCCTCCAGGACACTTGGCATCATAATGCTCAATGATAATGTCATCAAACTGGAACATGACATATTTCATCACAATGCCCCATGAAACCTTTCTTCAAAATAATCCATGACCTTGACATCACAGTGCTCCATGCTCCTTGAAATCAAAATTCTCCATGACCTCTGTCATAACAATGCTCCAAACCCTTGTGATCACAATATTCCTTAACACTTGTCATCACAATGCCCCATAACGCTCGTCATCACAATTATCCATGGTCTTCTCATCACAATGCTCCATGACTTTTGTGATCACAATGCACCGGGACTCCAGTAATCACAATGCTTCATGACCTTTGTCATCACAATGGTCCATGCCCTCGTCATAAACAGTCTCTGTGATATTTTTAACCACAATGCTCCATGAACTTTTCATCACAATTCTCTTTGACCCTTGTCATCACAATGCTCTATGCCTTTCTCAGCTCAATGCTCCATGACCCTTGTCATCACAATGCTCCATGCGCTTGTCAGCACAATGCTCCAAGACACATGTCATCACAATGCACCATGCGCTTTTCATCACAGTGCTCCAAAACCTTTTCATCACAATGCTCCATAAAACTTGTCATCACAATGCTCCCTGCACTTCTCATCAAAATGCTCTCTCACCACTGATATCACAATGTTACATCACTATTCGTCACAATACTCCCTCACCCCTGTCATCACAATGTTCCATGACTCCTGTCATCACAATGCTACATGCATTATCATCAACATATTCGATGACCACAGACATCACAATGTTCCCCAACCCCTGTCATCAAAATGTTCCATGACCGTTTTCATCAAATTGCTCCATGACACTGTCATCAAAATGCTTCCTTCGCTTCTCATCACAGTGCACAACGCCCTTGTCATCCAAACGCTCCATGACTTTGCCATCATAAAGATCAATGACGCTTGGCATCACAAAGCTCCATGCCGTTGTCATCACAAAGCTCCATGACACATGTCATCAGAATGCTCCATGGCCTTCTCATCACAATGCTCCATGCCCTTGCCATCACAGTGCTCCATTACCACTGTCATAACAATGCTCCAAGACCACAGCCACCACGATGTTCCATGGCCTTATCATCACCAGGCTTCATGACCCTTCTCATCACAATGCTCCAAGACCCTTGTACTCACAATGCTCCATGCCCCTTTTCATCTCAATGATCCATGAACCCTGTCATCACAATGCTCCATGCCCATCATCATAATGCTTCATGCTATGGTCATCACACTGAATTCAAAATGCTCCATGACCTCTGTCATAACAATGCTCCAAACCCTTGAGATCACAATATTCCATAACACTTGTCATCACAATGCCCCGTGACACTCGTCATCACAATTATCCATGGCCTTCTCATCACAATGCTCCATGACCTTTGTCATCACAATGCTCAATACACTTGTCGTCCAAATGCTCCCTGACACTTCTTGTCTGTATGCTCCTTGAATCCTGTCATGACAAGGCTCCATGCCTTTTTCATCACAGTGATCCATGCCCTTTTCATCACAATGCTCCAAGACCTTTGTAATCACAATGCTCCATGCCCTTGTCATCACAAAGCTCAATGACACATGCCATTAGAATGCTCCTTGGCCTTCTCCTCACAATGCTCCATCCCCTTGTCATCACAATGTTCCAAGAACCCTGTAATCACAAAGGTCCATGCCCCTTTTCATCAGTATGCTCCATGAGATTTGTCATCACAAGGCTCCATGGTTTTCTCATCACAGTGCTCCAGGACCATGTCAACACAAAGCTCCATGACCATGTCATGAAAATTCTCAATGGCACATGTCATCATAATGCTCCAAGCCCTATTCATCACAATGCTCCATTACATTTGCCATCACAATGCTCCCTGCCATTGTCATCGCAATAGACCATGCCTAATGGCATCACAATGCTCCCTGACACCTGTCTTCCCAATACTCCATGACCTTCTCATCAAAATGCTCCATGCCCTTGTCATCACAATGCAGCATGTCCACTGTCATCACAATAATCTATGAAACTTTTCAGTCCAATGCTCCGTGCCCCTGTCATCACAATGCTCCATGCACTTGTCATCAAAATGCTCCATGTCCCCTCTATTCACAATGCTCGTGAAGCTTGTCATCACAGTGCTCCATGACACCTGTCATCACAATGCTCCATGCCTTTGTCAGCAAACTGCTACATGACCGTGTCATTACAATGCTCTATGCGCTTGTCATTACAATACTCCATTACCATTTTCATCACAATCCTCCATGAACCTTGGGATCACGTTGCTTCATGCCCTTGTCATCACAATGCTCCATGCTCCTTGAAATCAAAATGATCCATGACCTCTCTCATCACAATGCTCCAAACCCTTGTGATCACAAAGTTCCATAACACTTGTCATCACAACGTTCCATGATGCCTGTCATCACAATACTCCAGGCCCTTTTCATCACAATGCTCCATGATCTGTGTCATCACAATTCTCAATACACTTTTCATCACAATGCTCCCTGACACTTGTCGTAAGAATGCTCCTTGAGCCCTGTCATGTACAGGCTCCATGCATTTTTCATCACAATGCCCCATGCCATTTTCATCACAATGCTGCTCCATGATACTGTCATCAAAATACTCCATAAGCTTGTCATCAGAATGCTCCATGACTTGTCATCACAATTATCCATGCACTTGTTAGCACAGTGTTCCCTGACGCTTGACATCACAATGCTCCAAGCCATTGTCATAACAATGCTCCTTTACCTTTGTCATCAGAATCCACCATGACACTTGTCATCACAATGCTCCATGCTATTATCATCACAATGGGCCATTACATATGTCATGGCAATGCTCCCTGACACCTGTCTTCACAATACTGCATGACCTGGTCATCACAATGCTCTATGCACTTGTCATCACAGTGCTCCATGACACCTGTCATCACAATGCTCCGTGACTCCAGTCATCACAATGCTTCATGACCTCTGTCATCACAATGGTCCATGCCCTCATCATCAACAGTCTCTGTGACATTTGTAACCACAATGCTCCATGAACATTTCATCACAATGCTGCTTGATTCTTGTCATCACAATGCTCCATACCTTTGTCAGAAAAATGCTTCATGACCCTTGTCATCACAATGTGCCATGCGCTTCTCATCACAACGGTCCACAAATTTGTCCTGCCAATGCTCCATAAACGTTGTAATCACAATGCTCCATGCCCTTCTCATCACAATGCTCCATTACACCTGTCATAACAATGCTCCATGACCCTTGCCATCACAGTGTTCCACGGCCTTGTCATCACAAGGCTCCAGGACGATTGTCATCACAATGTACCAAGACCCCTGTAATCACAATGCTCCATGCCCTTGTCATCACAAAGCTCCATGACACATGTTATCCGTATGTTCCATGGCCTTCTCATCAAAGTGCTCCATGCCCTTGTCATCACAATGTTCCATTACCCTGTCATAACTATGCTCCGTGACCCCTGCCATCACAATGCTCCCTGCCCTTCTCATCACAATGCACAATGCCCTTGTCATCAAAATGCTCCTTGACATTTGTCATCACAAAGATCCATGACCCTTGGCATCACAATGCTCCATGTCATTGTCATCACAATGCTCCATGAATGCTCTCATCACATTGCTCCATGCCTTTGTCATCACAGAGCTGCATGACATATGTCATCAGACTGCTCCATGGCCTTCTCATCACAATGCTCCATGCCCTTGCCATCACAGTGCTCCATTACCCCGTCATAACAGTGCTCCATGACCACTGCCATAACGATGTTCCATGGCCTTGTCATCACAATGCTCCAAGACCCCTGTAATCACAATGCTCCATGCCCCTTTTCATCTCACTGAACCATGAACCCTGTCATCATAATGCACCATGCCCATCATCATAATGCTTCATGCTATTGTCATCACAATGAAATCAAAATGCTCCGTGACCTCTGTCATAACAATGCTCCAAACACTTGTGATCACAATATTCCAAAACACTTTTCATCACAGAGCCCCATGACGCTCATCATCACAATAATCCTTATTCTTCTCATCACAATGCTCCATGACATTTGTCATCACAATGCTCAATACACTTGTCATCAAAATGCTCCCTGATACTTGTTGTCTGTATGCTCCCTGTACCCTGTCATGACAAGGGTCCATGCCTTTTTCATCACAATGAACCATGCCCTTCTCCTCACAATGCTCCAAGACCACTGTTATCACAATGCTCCAAGCTCTTGTCATCACAAAGCTCCATGACACATGTCATCAGAATGTTCCATGGCCTTCTCATCAAAATGCTCCATGCCCTTGTCATCACAATGCCCCAAGACCCCTGTAATCACAATGCTGCATGCCCCTATTCATCCCAATGCTCCATGATCCCTGTCATCACAATGCATCATGCCCATCATCATAATGCTTCTGGCTATTGTCAGCACAATGAAATCAATATTCTCCATGACCTCTGTCATCACAATGCTCCATGCCCCCTGTTATCACAATACTCCATGAACTTTTTCAGCCCAATGCTCCATGTCCCTTGTCAACACAAACATCCATGCCCTTGTCATCCCAATGCTCCATGACCCCTGTACTCACAATGCTCCGGGACCCTTGTCAGCACAGTGCTCCATGACACCTATCATCACAATGCTCCATGCCTTTGTCAGCAAAATGCTACATAACCATTTCATTACAATGCTCTATGCGCTTATCATCACAATACTCCATTACCATTGTCATCACAATCCTCCATGAACCTTGGGATCACATTGCTTCATGTCCTTGTCATCACAATGCTCCATGCTCTTAGAAATAAAAATGATCCATGACCTCTGTCATCACAGTGCTCCAAACCCTTGAGATAACTATGTTCCATAAATCTTGTCATCACAACGCTCCATGATGCCTGTCATCACATTACTCCATGCCCTTTTCATCACAATGCTCCATGACCTTTGTCATCACAATTCTCAATACACTTGTCATCACAGTGCTCCCTGACACTTGTCGTCAGAATGCTCCTTGAAACCTGTCACGAAAAGGCTCCATGCCATTTTCATCACAATGCCCCATGCCGTTTGCATCGCAATGCTCTATGCCATTGTCATTAAAATACTCCACAAGCTTGTCATCAGAATCCTCCATGACCCTTGTCATCACAATTCCCCATGCACTTGTCAGCGCAATGCTCCCTGACCCTTGTCATCACAATGCTCCAAGCCATTGTCATCACAATGCTCCATTACCTTTGTCATCAGAATCGTCCATGACCCTTGGCATCACATTTCTCCATGTGCTTGTCAGGACAATGCTCCATGACCTATGTCATCACAATGAACCATGAGCTTCCCATCACAGTTCTCCACAATCTTGTCATCACAATGCTCCATAAAATTTGTCATCACAATGCTCCATGCACTTCTCATCAAAATGCTCTCTCACCACTGATATCACAATGTTACATCACTATTCGTCACAATACTCCCTCACCCCTGTCATCATAATGTTCCATGACTCCTGTCATCACAATGCTACATTCACTTATAAACACAATGTTTGATGATCCCAGACATCAAAATGTTCCATAATCCCTGTCATCAAAATGCTCCATGACACTTTTCATCAATATGCTCCATGAGCCCTGACATCAAAATTTTCCATAACCCCTGTCATCAAAATGTTCCATGACCCTTTTCATCCAATTGCACCATGACCCTGTCATCACAATGCTCCCTGCCCTACTCATGACAATGCACAAGGCCTTTGTCATCAAATTGCTCCATGACCATTGTAATCACAATAATGCATGACACTTGGAATCACAGTGCTCCATGTCATTGTTATCACAGTGCTCCATGAATTCTCTCATCACATTGCTCCATGACGTTGTCATCACAAAGCTCCATGACACATGTCATCAGAATGTTACATGGCCTTCTCATCACAATGCTCCATGACTTTGCCATCACAATGCTCCTTTACCCCTGTCATAACAATGCTCCATGACCACTGACATCACGATGTTCCACGACCTTGTCATCACAAGGCTCAAAGACCCTTGTCAGCACAATGCTCCAAGACACCTGTCATCAAAATGCTCCATGCCCTTGTCATAACAGAGCTCCATGACGCATGTCATCAGAAGTTTCCATGGCCTTCTCATCACAATGCTCCATGCACTTGTCAGCACAATCTTCCCTGACCCTTGTCATCACAATGCTCCAAGCCATTGTCATCACAATGCTCTATTACATTTGTCATCAGAATCCTCCATGACACTTGGCATCACAATGCCCCATGCCATTGTCATCACAATGTGCCATTACATATGTCATCACAATGCTCCCTGACACATGTCTTCACATTACTGCATGACCTGGACATCAAAATGCTCCATGCCCTTGTCATTACAATGTGCCATTTCAACTGTCATCGCAATAATCCATTAAACTTATAAGAGCAATTCTCTATGCCCTTGTCATCACAGTGCTCAATGCCCTTGTTATCACAGTGTTCCAAGACCCCTGTAATCAGAATGCTCCATGCCCCTTTTCATCAGTATGCTCCATGAGACTTGTCATCACAAGGCTCCATGGTTTCCTCATCACAATGATCCAGGACCTTGTCATCACAATGCTTCACGACCTTGTCATGAAAATTCTCAATTTCTCTTGTCATCATAATGCTCCAAGCCCTAGTCATCACAATCCTCCATTACATTTGGCATCACAATGCTCCCTCTCATTGTCATCGCAATGGACCATGACATATGTCATCACAATGCTCCCTGACACCTGTCTTCACAATACTCCATGACCTTCTCATCACAATGCTCCTTGCCCTTGTCATCACAATGCACCATGTACACTGTCATCACAATAATCTATGAAAATTGTCAGACAAATGCTCCATGCCCCTGTCATCACAATGTCCCATGCCCTTGTCTTCACAATGCTCCATGACCCCTGTCATCACAATGCTCCGTGACTCCATTCATCACAATGCTTCATAACGTTTGTCATCACAACAGTCCGTGCCCTCGTCATCACAAGGCTCTGTGACCTTTGTAACCACAATGCTCCATGAACTTTTCATCACAGTGCTCCATGCCTTTGTCAGAACAATGCTCCATGACCCTTGTCATCACAGTGTGCCATGTGCTTTTCATCACAATGATCGACAACCTTGTCATCGCTATGCTCCATAAACATTTTAATCACAATGCTCCATGCACATCACATCCAAATGCTCTCTCACCTGAGATATCACAATATTCCATCGCTAGTCATCACAATCCTCCCATAACCCTGTAATCACAATGTTCCATGATCCCTGTCATCACAATGCTACATCCCCTTATCAGCACAATGATCCATGACCACTGACATCATAATGTTCCATAACCACTGTCATCAAAATGCTCCATGACCCTTTACATCCCAAAGCTCCATGACAACTGGCATTCACAATGTTCTATAACCCCTGTCATCAAAATGTTCCATTACACTTTTCATCAAATTGCTGCATGACCCTGTCATCAAAATGATCCCTGGCCTTCTCATCACAATGCACCACACCTTTGTCATCAAAATGCTCCATGACTTTTGTCATCACAAAGCTCCATGACACTTGGCATCACAGTGCTCCATGTCATTGTCATCACAATGCCCCATGAACACTCTCATCACATTGCTCCATGCCCTTGTCATCATAAAGCTCCATGACACTTGTCATCACAATGCTCGATACCCTTCGCATCACAATGCTCCATGCCCTTGTCATTACAATCCTCCATGACCCATGTATCACAGAGTTCCGTGCCCTTGTCATCACAAAGCTCCATGCCCACTCTCATCACAATAAACCATGAAACATTTCAGACCAATGCTCAATGCACTTCTCATCACAATGCTCCATTACCTCTTTCATAACAATGTTCCATGAACCCTGGCATCACAATATTCCATGGCCTTGTCATCACAATGCTCCAAGACCCCTGTAATCACAATGCTCCATGCCCCTTTTCATCTCAATGCTCCATGAACCCTGTCATCACAATGCACCATGCCCATCATCATAATGCTTCAGGCTATTGTCATCACAATGAAATCAAAATGCTCCATGACCTCTTTCATCATAATGCTCCAAACCCTTGATATCACAATGTTCTATAACACTTATCATCACAACACCCCATGATGCTCATCATCACAATTATCCATGGTCTTCTCATTACAATGCTCCATGACCTTTGTCATCACAATTCTCAATACACTTGTCATCACAATGCTCCCTGACACTTGTCGTCAGTATGCTCCTTGAACCCTGTCATGGTAAGTCTCCATGCATTTTTCATCACAATGATCCATGCCCTTTTCATCACAAAGCTCCAAGACCCCTGTAATCACAATGCTCCATGCCCTTGTCATCACCAAGCTCCATGACACATGTCATCAGAATGTTCCATGAACTTCTCATCAAAATGCTCCATGCCCTTGTAATCACAATGCTCCAAGACCCCTCTAACCACAATGCTGCATGCCGCTTTTCATCTCAATGCTCCATGATCCCAGTCATCACAATACATCATGCCCATCATCATAATGCTTCATGCTATTGTCAGCACAATGAAATCAAAATACTCCATGACCTCTGACATCACAATGCTCCATGACCCCTGTCATCACAGTACTCCATGAACATTTTCAGCCCAATGTTCCCTGACCCTTGTCATCACAATGGTCCATGCCCTCGTTATCAACAGTCTCTGTGACATTTTTAACGACAATGCTCCATGAACTTTTCATCAGAATGCTCTTTGACCCTTGTCATCACAATGCTCTATGCTTTCTCAGCACAATGCTCCATGACCTTTGTCATCACAATGTTCCATGCGCTTGTCAGCACAATGCTCTACGACACATGTCATCACAATGCACGATTCGCTTGTCATCACAGTGCTCCACAATCTTGTCATCACAATGCTCCATAAACCTTGTCATCACAATGCTCCATGCACTTCTCATCAAAATGCTCTCTCACCATTGATATCACAATGTTACATCACTATTCATCACAATACTCCCTCACCCCTGGCCTCACAGTTTTCCATAACTCCTGTCATCAACATGCTACATGCATTATCATCACAATATTCGATGACCCCTGACAAAACAATGTTCCATAACCCCTGTCATCAAAATGCTCCATGACACTTTTCATCAAATTGCTCCATGAACCTGTCATCAAAATGCTCCCTGCCCTTCTCTTAACAATGCACAACACACTTGTCATCAAAATGTTCCATGACTTTGTCATCACAAAGAACCATGACCCTTGGCATCACAATGCTCCATGTCATTGTCATCACCATGCTCCATGATCGCTCTCATCACATTGATCCATGCCCTTGTCATCACAAAACTCCATGATACATGTCATCAGAATGCTCCATGGCATTCTCCTCACAATGCACCACGCCCTTGCCATCACAATGCTCCATTAACTCTGTCATAACAATGCTCCATGACTCCTGACATCACGATGTTCCATAGCCTTGTCATCACAAGGCTCCATGACCCTTCTCATCACAATGATCCAAGACCGCTGTAATCACAATGCTCCATGCCCCTTTTCATCTCAATGATCCATGAACCCTGTCATCACAATGCACCATGCCCATCATCATAATGCTTCAGGCTATTGTCATCACAATGAAATGAAAATGCTCCATGAACTCTGTCATAACAATGCTCCAAACCCTTCTGATCACAATATTCCATAACACTTGTCATCACAATGTCCCATGACTCTCGTCATCACAATTATCCATGGTCTTCTCTTCACAATGATCCATGACCTTTGTCATCACAATGCTCAATACACTTGTCATCAAAATGCTCCCTGACACTTGTTGTCTGTATGCTCCATGTACCCTGTCATGACAAGGCTCCATACATTTTTCATCACAATGATCCATGCCCTTTTCATCACAATACTCCAAGACCCCTGTAATCAAAATGCTCCATGACAACTGCCATCACAATGTTCCACGGCCTTATCATCACAAGGCTCCATGACACTTGTCATAACAATGTTCCAAATCCCCTGTAATCACAATGTTCCATGTCTTTGTCATCACAAAGCTCAATGACACATGTCATCAGAATGTTCCATGGCCTTCTAATCAAAATGCTCCATGCCCTTGTCATTACAGTGCTCCAAGACCCCTGTAATGACAATGCTCCATGCCCCTTTTCATCAGTATGCTCCATGAGATTTGTCATCGCAAGGCCCCATGGTTTTCTCATCACAATGCTCCAGGACCTTGTCATCACAATGCTTCACGAACTTGTCATGAAAATACTCAGTGGCCATTGTCATCATAATGCTCCAAGCCCTACTCATCACAATGCTCCATTATATTTGTCATCACAATCCTCCATTACGTTTAGCATCACAATGCTCCCTGCCATTGTCATCACAATGGACCATGACATATGTCATCACAATGCTCCCTGACACCTGTGTTCACAATAAACCATGACCTACTCATCGCAATGATCCATGCCCTTGTCATCACAATGCACCATGTCCACTGTCATCACAATAATCTTTGAAACTTGTCAGACCAATGCTCGATGCCCCTGACATCACAATGTTCCATGCCCTTGTCATCACAATGCTCCATGACCCCATTCATCACAATGTTCCGTGACTCCAGGCATCAAAATGATTCATAACATTTGTCATCACAGTGGTCCATGCCCGCATCATCACAAGGCTCTGTGACCTTTGTAACCACAATGCTCCATGAACTTTTCATCACAATGCTCCGTGACACTTGTCATCACAATGCTCCATGCCTTTGTCAGAAAAATGCTCCATGACCCTTGTCAATACAATGTGCCATGCACTTTTCATCACAACGGTCCACAAATTTGTCATGGCAATGCTTCATAAAACTTTTAATCCCAATGCTCCATGCCCTTCTCATCACAATGCTCCATTACACCTGTCATAAGAATGCTCCATGACCCATGCCATCACTATATTCCACGGCCTTGTCATCACAAGGCTCCATGACACTTGACATCACAATGCTCCAAGACCCCTGTAATCACAATGCTCCATGCCCTTGTCATCACAAAGCTCCATGACACATGTCATCAGAATGTTCCATGGACTTCTCATCAAAATGTTCCATGCTCTTGTCATCAAAATGCTCCAAACCACTGTCATCACAATGCTCCATGCCACTGTTCATCTCAATGCACCATGAACACTGTCATCACAATGCATCAAGCACATCATCATAATGCTTCAGTCTATTGTCATCACAATGAAATAAAAATGCTCCATGACCTCTGTCATCACAATGCTCCATGACCCCTGTCATCACAATACTCCATGAATATTATCAGACCATTGCTCCATGACATTCTCATCACAATGTTCCATGACCAATAACATCACAATGCACCATGATAACAGGCATCACAACACTCCATGACACGTGACAACACAATGATCCGGGACTCTGGTCATCACATTGCTCCATTCCCTAGTCATCACAATGCTCCATGACACCTGTCATTACAATGCTCCATGACACCATTCATCACAATGCTTCATAACGTTAGTCATCACAGTGGTCCAATCCCGCATCATCACAAGGCTCTGTGACATTTGTGACCACAATACTCCATGAAATTTCATCACAATGTTCCATGACCCTTGTCATCACAATGCTCCATGCCTTTCTCAGAACAATGCTCCATTACCCATGTCATCACAATGTGCCATGCACTTGTCATCACAATGCTCCTTGCCTTTGTCTGAACAATGCTCCATTACCCATGTCATCACAATGTGCCATGCACTTGTCATAACAACGGTCCACGACATTGTCATCGCTAAGCTCCATAAACCTTGTAATCACAATGCTCCATGCACTTCTCATCCAAATGCTCTCTTACCAGAGATATCACAATGTTACACCACTAGTCATCACAATACTCCCTCACCCCTCTAATCACAATGTTCCATGATCCTTATCATCACAATGTTCCATTACACCTGATATCACAATGATCCATAACCCCTGTCATCAAAATGCTCCATGACCCTTCTTATCCCAAAGCTCCATGACCCCTGACATCACAATGTTCTATAACCCCTGTCAATAAAATGTTCCATTAGATATTTCATCAAATTGTTGCATGACCCTTCATCAAAATGCTCCCTGCCTTTCTCATCACAATGCACCACACCCTTGTCATCAAAATGCTCCTTGACTTTGTCAGCACAAAGCTCCATGACACATGGCATCACAATGCTCCATGTCATTTTCATCACAATTCTCCAGGAACCCTCTCATCACATTGCTCCATGCCTTTGTCATCACAAAGCTCCATGACACTTGCCATCACAATGATAGATGCCCTTCTCATCACAATGCTCCATGCCCTTGCTATCACAATGCTCCATTACCCCTGTCATGACAATGCTCCATGACCTCTGCCATCACGATGTTCCATGGCCTTGTCATCACAAGGCTCCATGACCCTTCTCATCACAATGCTTCATTACCTCTGTCATAAAAATGCCCCATGACCCCTGCCTTCACAATGATCCACTGCCTTGTCATCACAAGGCTCCATGACCCTTGCCATCACAATGCTCCAAGACCCTGGTAATCACAATGCTCCATGCCCTTTTCATCACAATGCTCCAAAACCCCTGTAATCACAATGCTCCCTGCCCCTATTTATCTCAATGCTCCATGAACCCTGTCATCACAATGCACCATGCCCATCATGATAATGCTTCAGGCTATTGTCATCACAATGAAATCAAAATGCTCAATGACCTCTGTCATCATAATGCTCAAAACCCTTGTGATCACAATGTTCCATAACACTTATCAACACAACAGCCCTGACGCTCATCATCACGATTATCCATGGTCTTCTCATCACAATGCTCAATACACTTGTCATCAAAATGTTCCCTGACACTTGTTGTCTGTATGCTCCTTGAACCCTCTCATGGAAAGGCTCCATGCCTTTTTCATCACAATGCTCCAAGACCCCTTTAATCACAATGCTCCATGTACTTGTCATCACAAAGCTCCATGACGCCAGTCAGCAGAGTGCTCCATGGCCTTTTCCTCACAATACTCCAAGCCCTTGTTATCACAATGCTCCAAGACCCCTGTAATCACAATGCTCCATGCCCCATTTCATCAGAATGCTCCATGAGACTTGTGATCACAAGTCTCCATGTTCTTCTCATCACAATGCTCCAGGATCTTGTCAGCCCTATGCTCCATTCCCTTGTCATCACAATGCTCCATGACCCCTGTCTTCACAATACTCCATGAATATTTTCAGCCCAATGCTCCATGACCTTCTCATCACAATGCTCCATGACCAATATCATCACAATGCTCCATGAGCACTGTCATCAAAAATCTCCATGACACCTGACAACACAATGTTCCGAGACTCTTTTCATCACAGTGTTCCTTTCCCTAGACATCACAATGCTCCAAGACCCCTCTCATCATAATAATCCATGAACATTTTCAGCCCTATGCTCCATGACCCTTGTCATCACAATGATCCATGCCCTTGTCATCCCAATGATCCATGACCCCTATATTCACAATGCTCTGTGATGCTTGTCATCACAATGCTCCATGACTTTGTCAGCAAAATGCTACATGACCTTGTCATTACAATGCTCTATGTGCTTGTCATCACAATACTCCATTACCATTGTCATCACAATCATCCTTGAACCGTGGGATCACATTGTTTCATGTCCTAGTCATCACAATGTTCCATGCTCCTTGATATCAAAATGATCCATGACCTCTGTCATCACAATGCTCCAAACGCTTGTGATCACAATGTTCCATAACACTTGTCATCACAACGCTCCATGATGCCTGTCATCACAATACTCAATGCCCTTTTCATCACAATGTTCCATGACCTTTGTCATCACAATTCTCAATACACTTGTCATCACAATGCTCCCTGACACTTGTCACAATGCTCCTTGAACCCTGTCATGAAAAGGCTCCATGCCTTTTTCATCACAATGCCCCATGCTGTTTTCATCACAATGCTCCATGCCATTGTTATCAAAATACTCCACAAGCTTGTCATCAGAATGCTCCATAACCCTTGTCATCAAAATTCTCCATGCACTTGTCAGCACAATGCTCCCTGACCCTTGTCATCACAATGCTCCAAGCCATTCTCATCACAGTGCTCCATTACCTTTGTCATAAGAATCCTCCATGACACTTGGCATCACAATGCTCCATGCCATTGTCATCACAATGGGCCATTACATATGTCATTACAATGCTCCCTGACACCTGTCTTCACAATACTGCATGACCTAGTCTTCACAATGCTCCGTGCCCTTGTCATCACAAGTGCCATTCCAACTGTCATCGCAATAATCCATGAAAATTATTAGACCAATGCTCCATGCCCTTGTCATCACAATGCTCCATGTCCTTGTTATCACAATGCTCCATGACCCCTGTCATCACAATGCTCCGTGACTCCAGTCATCACAATGGTTCAGGACATTTGACATCACAATGGTCCATGCCCTCGTCATCAACAGTCTCTGTGACCTTTTTAACCACAATGCTCCATGAACTTTTCATTAAAATGCTCTTTAACCCTTGTCATCACAATGCTCTATGCCTTTCTAAGCACAATTCTTCATTACTCTTGTCATCACAGTGCTCCTTGTGCTGGTCAGGACAATGTTCCAAGACACATGTCATCACAATGCACCATGCACTTGTCATCAGAGTGCTCCACAATCTTATCATCACATTGCTCCATAAACCTTGACATCAAAATACTCCATGCACTTCTCAACAAAATGCTGTCTCACCAATGATATCACAATGTTCCATCACTATTCGTCACAATGCTCCCTCACCCCTGTCATCACAATGTTCCATGACTCCTGTCATCACAATGCTACATGCACTTATCATCACAAAGTTTGGTGACCCCTTACATCACAATGTTCCATAACCCCTGTCATCAAAATGCTTCAGGACACTTTTCATCAAATTGCTCCATGAACCTGTCATCACAATGCTCCCAGCCCTTCTCATCACAATGCACAAAGCCCTTGTAATCAAAATGCTCCATGACCTTTGTCATCACAAAGATCCATGACACTTGGCATCACAATGCTCCATGTCATTGTCATCACAGTGTTCCATGAACGCTCTCATCACATTGCTCCATGCCCTTGTCATCACAAAGCTGAATGACACATGTCATCAGAATGCTCCATGGCCTTCTCATCACAATGCTCCATGCCCTTGTCATCACAGTGCTCCATTACCCCTGTCATAACATTGCTCCATGACCCCTGCCATCACGATGTTCCACGGCCTTGTCATCACAAGGCTCCATGACCCTTGTCATCACAATGCTCCAAGACCCCTGTAATCACAATGCTCCATGCCCCTTTTCATCTCAATGATCCATGAACCCTGTCATCACAATGCACCAGGCCCATCATCATAATGCTTCATGCTATTGTCATCACAATGAAATCAAAATGCTCCATGACATCTGTCATAACAATGCTCCAAACCCTTGTGATCACAATATTCCATAACACTTTTCATCACAATGCCCCATAACGCTCATCATCACAATTATCCATGGTCTTCTCATCACAATGCTCCATGACTTTTGTCATCACAATGCTCAATACACTTGTCATCAAAATGCTACCTGACACTTGTTGTCTGTATGCTCCTTGAACCTTTTCATGAAAATGCTCCATGACTTTTTCCTCACAATGATCCATGCCCTTTTCATCACAGTGCTCCAAGACACCTGTAATCCCAATGCTACATGCCCTTGTCATCAGAAAGCTCAATGACGCATGTCATTAGAATGATCCTTGGCCTGCTCCTCACAATGCCCCATGCCCTTGTCATCACAGTGTTCCAAGACCCCTGTAATCACAATGCTCCATGCCTCTTTTCATCTGTATGCTCCATGAGACTTGTCATCACAATGCTCCCTGACACTTGTTGTCAGAATGCTCCTTGAACCCTGTCACGAAAAGGCTCCATGCCTTTTTCATCACAATGCCCCACTCCGTATCATCACAATGCTCCATGCCATTGTCATCAAAATACTCCAGAAGCTTCTCATCAGAATTCTCCATGACCTTTGTCATCACAATTCTCCATGCACTTGTCAGCACAATGCTCCAAGCCATTATCATCACAATGCTCCATTACCTTTGTCATCAGAATCCTCCATGACACTTGGCATCACAATGCTCCATGCCATTGTCATCACAATGGGCCATTACATATGTCATCACAATGCTCCCTGACACCAGTCTACAAAATACTGCGTGACCTGGTCTTCACAATGCTCCATGCCCTTGTCATCAAAATGCACCATTCCAAATGTCATTGCAATAATCCATGAAACTTATTATGCCAATGCTCCGTGCACTTGTCATCACAATGCTCCATACCCTTGTTATCACAGTGCTTCATGACCCATGTCATCACAATGGTCCGTGACTCCAGTCATCTCAATGATTCATGACCTTTGTCATCACAGTGGTCCATGCCCTCATCATCAACAGTCTCAGTGACCTTTTTAACCTCAATGCTCCATGAAATTTTCATCACAATGCTCTTTGACCATTGTCATCACAATACTCTATGCCTTTCTCAGCACAACGCTCCATGACCGTTGTCATCACAATGTTCCAGGCGCTTGTCAGCACAATGCTCCATGACACATCATCACAATGCACCATGCGCTTGTCATCACTGTGCTCCACAATCTTGTCATCACAATGCTCCATTAACATTGTCATCACAATGCTCCATGCACTTCTCATCAATATGCTCTCTCACCACTGATATCACAATGTTACATCACTATTCATCACAATACTCCCTCACTCGTCATCACAATATTCAATGACTCCTGTCATCACAATGCTACATCCACTTATCATCACAATGTTCGATGACCTATGACAACACAATGTTCCATAATCCCTGTAATCAAAATGCTCCATGACCTTTTTCATCAAAATGCTCCATGTCCCCTGACATCACAATGCTCCATAGCCCTTGTCATTGCAGTGCTCCATGACGCACTTCATCACAATTATCAATGGTCTTCTCATCACAATGCTCCACGGTCTTGCCATCACAATGCTCCATGCCCTGGTCATCACAATGCTCCATGTCCCTTGTCATCACAATGCTCCATGACAGTTTTCATCACAATGTTACATGCTTTTGTCATCACAATTCTCCATGCACATGTCACTGCAATGCCCCATGACCCCTGTCATAGCAAGCTCCATGCCTTTGTCATCACAATTCTTCACGACCTTTTCATCAAAATTCTCAATGGCCGTTGTGATAAAAATGCTCCATGACCCTTGTCATCACAATGCTCCAAGCCCTTGTCATCACAATGCTCCATGACACCAGTTCTCACAATGCTCCGTGACTCCAGTCATCACAAGGCTTCATGACCTGTGTCATCACAATGATCCATGCACTCATGATCACAAGGCTCTGTGAATATTGTCACCACAATGCTCCACGAACTTTTCATCACAATGCTCCGTGACACTTGTTACCACAATGCTCCATCCCTTTGTCAACTCAATGCTCCATGACCCTTGTCATCACAGTTTTCCATGCGCTTGTCAGCGCAGTGCTCCATGGCCCATGTCATCACAATGCTCCGTAAACCTTGTCATCACAATTCTCCTTGCACATCTTATCAAAATGCTCTCTCACCACTGATATCAAAATGTTCCCTCACTAGGCATCACCATACACCCGCTACCCTGTCATCACAATGGTCCATAACCCCTGTCATGAAAATGTTCCATGATCCCTGACATCACAATGTTCCATAACCCTTGTCATCAAAATGTTCCATGACTCTTTTCATCAAATTGCTACATGAACCAGTCATCACAATGCACCCAGCCCTTCTCATCACAATGCACAACGCCCTTGTCATCAAAATGCTTCATGACCTTTGTCATCACAATGCTCCCTATCCTTGTGATCAAAATGTTCCATAAAACTTATAATCACAATGCCCCATGATGCTCGTCATCAGAATTATACATGGTCTTCTCATCACAATGCTCCATCACTTTTGTCACCACAATGCTCAATACCCTTGTCATCACAATGCTCCCTGACACTTGTCGTCAGTATGCAACTTGAACCCTCTGATGACAAAGCTCCATGGCTTTCTCATCCCAATGTTCCATGCCCTTGTCATCACAGTGCTCCACCACCCCTGTAATCACATTGCTCCATGCCCCTTTTCATCAGAATGTTCCATGAGACATATCATCACAAGGCTCCATGGTCTTCTCATCACAATGCTCCAATACCTTGTCATCACAATGCTCCATGACACCTGTCATCACAATTCTCCATGATAATTTTCAGCCCAATGCTCCATGACCTTGTCATCACAATGCTCCATGACACCTGTAATTACAATGCTCCATGATCCCTGTCATCACAACGTTCCATGTCCCTTGTCATCACAATACTCCATGAACACTTTCATCCCAATGCTCCATGACCCTTGTCATCACAATGATCCATGCCCTTGTCATCCCAATGATCCATGACACCTGTATTCACAATGCTCTGTGACGCTTGTCATCACAGTGCTCCTTGACACCTGTCATCACAATGCTCCATGCCTTTGTCAGCAAAATGCTACATGACTTTGTCATTACAATGCTCTATGCACTTGTCATCACAATACTCCATAACCATTGTCCTCACAATCCTCCATGAACCTTGGGATCACATTGTTTCATGCCCTTGTCATCACAATGCTCCATGCTCCTTGAAATCAAAATGATCCATGACCTCACTCATCAAAATGCTCCAAACACTTGTGATCACAGTGTTCCGTAACACTTGTCATCACAACGCTCCATGATGCCTGTCATCACAATACTCTATGCCCTTTTCATCACAACGCTCCATGACCATTGTCATCACAATTCTCAATACACTTGTCATCACAATGCTCCCTGACACATGTCGTCAGAATGCTCCTTGAACCCTGTCAAGAAAAGGCTCCATGCCTTTTTCATCACAATGCCCCATGCCGTTTTCATCACAATGCTCCATGCCATTGTCATGAAAATACTCAAGAAGTTTGTCATCAGAATGCTCCATGACGTTTGTCATCACAATTCTCCATGCACTTGTCATCACAATGATCCCTGACACTTGTCATCACAATTCTCCAAGCCATTGTCATCACAATGCTCCATTACCTTTGTCATCAGAATCCTCCATGCCATTGTCATCACAATGGGCCATTCCATATGTCATCAATATGCTCCCTGACACCGGTCTTCACAATACTGCATTACCTGGTCTTCACAATGCTCCATGCCCTTGTCATCACAAAGCACCATTCCAACTGTCATTGCAATCATCCATGAAACTTATTAGATCAGTGCTCCGTGCATTTGTCATCACAATGCTCCATGCCCTTGTTATAACAATGCTCCATGACCCATGTAATCACAATGCTCCTTGACTCCAATCATCTCAATGCTTCATGACCGTTGTCATCACAATGGTCCATGCCCTCATCATCAACAGTCTCTGTGACCTTTTTAACCTCAATGCTCCATGAAATTTTCATCACAATGCTCTTTGAACCTTGTCATCACAATACTCTATGTCTTTCTCAGCACAAAGCTCCATGACCGTTGTCATCACAATTCTCCATGCGCTTGTCATCACAGTGCTCCACAATCTTGTCATCACAATGCTCCGTTAACCTTGTCATCACAGTGCTCCATGCACTTCTCATCAATATGCTCTCTCACTACTGATATCACAATGTTACATCACTATTCACCACAATACTCCCTCACCCCTGTTATCACAGTGTTCCATGACTCCTGTCATCACAATGCTACATGCACTTATCATCACAATGTTTGATGACCTATGACATCACAATGTACCATTAGCCCTGTCATCAATATGCTCCATGACCCTTTTCATCAAAATGCTCCATGTCCCGTGACATCACAATGCTCCATACCCCTTGTCATTAGAGTGCTCCATGATGATCTTCATCACAATTATCCATGGTCTTCTCATCACAATGCTCCACGGTCTTGCCATCACAATGCTACATGCCCTGGTCATCACAATTCTCCAAGTTCTTGCCATCACTATGTTCCATGACACTTGTTATCCCAGTGTTACATGCTGTGTCAGCAAAATACTACACAAGCTTGTCATCAGAATGCTCCATGACCCCTGTCATCACAATACTCCATGAACATTTTCAGCCCAATGCTCCATGACTTTCTCATCGCAATGCTCCATGACCAATATCATCACAATGCTCCATGACCGCTGTCATGACAACACTCCATGACACCTGACAACACAATGATCCGGGACTCTTGTCATCACAATGCCCCATTACCTAGTCATCACAATGCTCCATGACACCTGTCATCACAATACACCATGAATATATTCAGCCCAAATTCCATGACCCTTGTCATCAAAATGATCAATTCCCTAGTCATCCCAATGCTCCTTGACCTCTGTATTCACACTGCTCTGTGACGCTTGTCATCACAGTGCTCCATGACACCTGTCATCACAATGCTCCATGCCTTTGTCAGCAAAATGCTACATGACCATGTCATTACAATGCTCTATGCGCTTGTCATCACAATACTCCATTACCGTTTTCATCACAATCCTCCATGAAACTTGGGATCACATTGCTTCATGCCCTTGTCATCACAATGCTCCATGCTTCTTGAAATCAAAAAGATCCATGACCCTTGTCATCACAATGCTCCAAAACCTTGTGATCACATTGTTCTATAACACTTGTCATCACAACGCTCCAAGATGCCTGTCATCACAATACTCCATGCCCTTTTCATCACAATGCTCCATGACCATTGTCATCACTATTCTCAATACACTAGTCATCACAATGCTCCCTGACTCTTGTCGTCAGTATGCTCCTTGAACCCTGTCAGGAAAAGACTCCATGCCTTTTTCATCACAATGCCCCATGCCGTTTTCATCACAGTGCTCCATGCCATTGTCATCACAATGGGCCATTACATATGTCATCACAATGCTCCCTGACACCTGTCTTCACAATACTGCATAAGCTGGTCATCACAATGCTCCATGAGCTTTTCATCACAATGCACCAATCCAACTGTCATTGCAACAATCCATAAAACTTATTAGACCAATTCTCCATGCCTTTGTCTTCACAATGCTCCATGCCCTTTTTATCACAATGCTCCATGACCCCAGTCATCACAATGCTTCATGACCTTTGTCATCACAATGATTCATGCCCTCGTCATCAACAGTCTGTGTGACCTTTTTAACCACAATGCTCCATGAACTTTTCATCACAATGCTTTTTGACCATTGTCATCACAATGCTCTTTGCCTTTCTCAGCAGAATGCTCCATGACCGTTGTCATCACAGTGCTCCATGCGCTTATCAGCACAATGCTCCATGACACATATCATCATAATGCACCATGCCCTTGTCATCAGAGTGCTCCACAATCTTGTCATCACAATGCTCCATAAACCTTTTCATCACAATGCTCCATGACCCCTGATATCACAATGCTCCATGACCCCTGTCATCACAAACTCCATGCTCCTTGAAATCAAAATGATCCATGACTTCTGTACTCACAATGCTCCAAACACTTGTAATCACAATGTTCCTTAACAGTTGTCATCAAAACGCTCCATGATGCCTGTCATCACAATACTTCATGTCCTTGTCGTCACAATGCTCCATGAACTTTGTCATCACAATTCTCAATGCACTTGTCATCGCAATGCTTCCTGACACTTGTCGTTAGAATGCTCCTTTAACCCTGTCATGAAAAGGCTCCATGTCTTTTTCATCACAATGCTCCTTGCCCTTTTCATCACAATGCTCCATGCCATTGTAATCAAAATGCTCCACGCCCTTGTCATCAAAATGCTCCATGACCCCTGTCATCACAATGCTCCATGACACCTTTCATCACAATTCTCCATGTCCCTTGTCATTACAGTGCTCCATGATGCTCGTCACCACAATTATCCACGGTCTTCTCATCATAGTGCTCCATGGACTTGCCATCACAGTGCTCCATGCCCTCGTAATCACAATGCCCATGTCCATTGTCATCACAGTTCTCTACGTCCTTGTCATCACAGTGCTCCATGACAGTTCACATCACAATGTTACATGCTCTTGTCATCACAGTGCTCCATGACAGTTCACATCACAATGTTACATGCTCTTGTCATCACAATTCTCCATGCACTTATCATCGCAATGTCCCATGAACCCTGTCATAGCAAGCTGTATGCCTTTGTCATCACAATGCTTCACGAACTTTTCATCAAAATTCTCAATGGTCGTTGTCATCACAATGCTCCATTACCCTTATCATCACAATGCTCCAAACCCTTGTCATCACAATGCTCCATTACCTTTGTCATCACAATCCTCCATAACACTGGGCATCACAATGCTCCATGCCATTGTCATCACAATTGACCATGAAATATGTCATCACAATGCTCCCTGACACATGTCTTCACAATACTCCATGACCTTGTCATCACAATGCTCCATGCCCTTGTTATCACAATGTGCCTTGCCCAATGTCAACACAATTATCCATGAAACTTGTCAGACCAGTGCTCTATGCCCCTGTCATCACAATGCTCCATGCCCTTGTCATCACAATGCTCCATGACCCCAGTCATCACAATGCTCCATAACTCCAGTCATCACAAGGCTTCATGACCTGTGTCATCACAATGATCCATGCCCTCATCATCACAAGGCTCTGTGAACTTTGTCACCACACTGCTCCATGAACTTTTCATCACAATGCTCCTTGACATTTGTCATCACAATGCTCCGTCCCTTTGTCAACTCAATGCGCCATAACCCTTGTCATCACAATGTTCCATGCGCTTGTCAGCGCAGTGCTCCCTGACCCATGTCATAACAATGCACCATGCGCTTGACATCACAATGCTCCACAACATTGTCATCACAATGCTCCATAAACCTTATCATCACAATGCTCCATGCACTTCTTATCAATATGCTCTCTCACCACTGATATCAAAATGTTCCCTCACTAGTCATCAAAATACACCCACTACCCTGTCATCACAGTGGTCCATAACCCCTGTCATGAAAATGTTCCATGACCCCTGATATCACAATGTTCCATAACCCCTGTCATCAAAATGTTCCATGACATTTTTCATCAAATTGCTCCATGACACTGTCATCACAATGCTCCCTGCCCTTCACAACAGAATGCACCACAGCCTTGTCATCAAAATGCTCCCTGACTTTTGTCATCACAATGCTCCAAGACCCTTGTCAACACAATGCTCCAAGACCCCTGTAATCACAATGCTCCATGCACTTGTCATCACAAAGCTTCATGACGCATGTCAACAGAATGCTCCATGGACTTCTCATTCAGTATGCTCCATGCCCTTGTCATAACAATGCTCCAAGACCCTTGTAATCACAATGCTCCATGCCCCTTTTCATCTCAATGCTCCAAGAACCCTGTCATCACAATGCACCATGCCCATCATCATAATGCTTCATGCTCTTGTCATCAAAATGAAATCAAAATGCTCCATGACCTCTGTCATCACAATGCTCCAAATCCTTGTGATCAAAATGTTCCATAACACTTATCATTACAATGCCCCATGACGCTCGTCATCTCAGTTATCCATGGTCTTCTCATCACAATGCTCCATGAATCTTGTCATCACAATGCTCAATACACTTGTCATCACTGTGCTCCCTGACACTTGTCATCAGTATCCTCCATGGACCCTGTCATGAAAAGGCTCCATGCCTTTCTCATCACAATGTTCCATGCCATTTTCCTCACAGGGCTCCAAGCTCCCTCTAATCCCAATGCTCCATGCCCTTGTCATCACAAAGCTCCGTGATGCATGTCATCAGAACGCTCCCTGGCCTTCTCATCCCATGCTCCATGCCCTTGTCATCACAATTCTCCACGACCCCTGTAATCACAATGCTCTATGCCCCTTTTCATCAGAATGCTCCATGAGACTTGTCATCACAAGGCTCCATGGTCTTCTCATCACAATGCTCTACTACCTTGTCATCACAATGCTCCATGACACCTGTCATCACAATACTCCATGAACATTTTCAGCCCAATGCTCCATGACCTTCTCATCACAATGGTCCATGACCAGTGTCATCACAACGCTCCATGAACCCGGACAACACAATGATCCGGGACTCTTGTCATCAAAATATTCCATGCCCTTGTCATACCACTGCTCCATGACACCTTTAATCACAATGCACCATGACGCAGGTCATCACAGTGTTCCATGAACATTGTCATCACTATGCTCCATGCCTTTCTCAGCAAAATGCTACATAATCTTGTCATCACAATGCTCGATGAGCTTGTCATCACAATCCTCCATGACCCTTGGGATCACATTGCTTCATGTCCTTGTCATGTCTCTCTTGCCTTTCTGGTTTTTACAGATTTTCGGATGTCCGTTTTGACCGCTGGGTAGTGACAATTCTTTGTAGTGTGCATTTGCATTGCACGCTTGCTTGATTGGCCATAAAGGGTGTATGCGTTTTCTCCTGAATATATTCAGGTGAAAAGCCATACACCGTTTTTGGCCAAGTGCATCACTGTCGAAGTTGTGATGCTTTTCCTGTGCTTTAAAAGCGATTCCAATTGCCTCATGCAATATGTTTTGTGCAATTCTGCCTCATTTTAAAGTCTGCTTCATTGCCTTCTCTCAACAGATTTTTGGAAGAGAGTAGTCCTTTATAACTCTGCAGGTTTGTGAATTGCTCTGCCCCTGAGCTCCAATTTTCAAATCCCATTTTTGGGAGCTGACCGCAAATCCACAATTTTGCTTCAGGACCTATACTGGTTCCAGGGGTGGCTATACTGTTCCCTACGGGTGGCTGAGGCTTTGGTTAATTCTTCTTCCTGACGGGAATTTAGAGTGACATGTGCCCGTCCAAATGCCTACATCTACTCTCTAATTGGTTCTCCCTCTTCCCTTTCATCCTCTGCACAATTAGCAAACTTTGCGAACCAGGAGGTTATAGGGGCTAACTCTCCTAAGTTGGGAAATTGATAGTAAGGCAGTTGGAATGCCAACCTGGAGCACAAGGAGAGGAAAAATTAGGAGACTTTTAGAAACCTTTCACCATCACAGTATGTCCATTCTCTAGGTTTCCAATACATGTTATAACTGTAGTGATATTCCCTTCTACCTGGAGATTTGGGACTCATGGAATGGTGTCATGCATTACTACTTTAAAGGGTCTGCATTTTCTCTCCCAATCTCACCAATCCTCTCAGTCCCAAGTGTCCAGCCTTATGTCTCATCCAGTTTTCTTTGCAGATAGGGTCATTCCAGGTTTCATCAGAACCCCTGAAGGAATTGTGTAAGAATTTCGCTGTTTTTTTGTTTGGTTTTTGAAATTCATTTTTATAATGGGGTTGAGCTGATTTTCACTGACGTGTTTATGCCGGTCTAGACACACTTGATTCTCTTACGGAGACATATCAATACATAGGTTTTAAGATTTTTACTAGTCAGATATATTCCTCTGCGGGGAATAGGGGTTTTGAGTCACGTTCACTGAGGAAGGTGTAGGTCTTGTCTCTTCTGTATTTGGTTTATGATATGTTACCTGTGCTAATATCAAACTCTGGTTTTATGCATCACCCCACCTCTCCTTTCCCTTTAAGCAGGCATAAGAGAGTTTTCTAAATGTGAGACTCTGTTCTCTTTCTTAATTCAGTTCATGTGTTGTGATGTTGACATTCCCTCTGTAAGTGCTATCTTATGATAAGATTCTTTTTTTTCTGTGTGACTAATTTCACTTAGAATCATCATACCTAAATCCACCCATTATGCTGCTACTGGCCTTATGACATTGATTTCACGTCTGAGTGATATTCCGTTGTACAAAATTACGACAAGTTCTTTATGCATTTCTCTTTTTCCTTGGATAATTTAGGTGTACCAAAGTTGAGGTTCTTTTATGCAGAGCAGCCCTAAACTTTGGGGTGCCTGTGTCTTGTCGATATTTAGTCTTCCCAAGTTATATGCCCATGAGTTGAAGTCCCCTTTGCTAGGGGGCTTTGCATTTTAGATTTTTTAGGCAACAGCATACACTTCTTCAGAGTGGCTCTTGGATATTTATACCCCACCCATCAGCGTGACTAGGCCCCCTGTTCTCCCTGGCCTCTCCTGCATTTCTGGTTTGTACACATTTTTTGGATGGCCTTTCTAAGCAGTGTATATTGAGACTTCTTTGTTGTGCGGATTTGCATTTCCCGCTTGCTTGGTTGGCCAAAAACTCTGTATGTGTTTTATTTTCCTGAAGATTTCACGAAAAAAACACATACACCCTTTTGCCCAACTGCATCATTTTAGAAATTCTGCTGCTTTTCATATGCTTTAAATGTGAGTACAATCTACCTTTTGAAATCTGTTTCCTGCAATTCTGCCTCTCATTCAGATCTTCTTCGTTGCCTTACCTGAATATATTTTTGGATGTTGGTTATCATTTATATCTTTGCAGGTCTTTGAATTGTCTGCTCCTGAGCTCCATTTTCCAACTTGCTTTTTTTGTGAGCTGGCCGCCAAACCATTGGATTGCTTCAGGCCCAATTCTGGTTCTGAGGAGGCAGGCTGAGCCTTTGGTTAATTCTTGTTCCTAATGGGAAATTAGAGTGGCATGTGCCTGTCCGAACACCTAAGACTTGTCTCTAAATTTTTCTCATCCTTCCGCTTCTTCCTCTGGACAAATTCCAAGCTGTGTACAAGAGGATGTTGACGGTGCTGATATCCCCAAGTGAGGAGATTGTTAGGAAAGATGCTGGAGGGGTGAACCCGAGCACCAGGCGATGAGGAGTTGAGGTGCCTTTTCCAAACTCTTTCCGATCAAACAGTGTACCATCCTCTAGGTGTGGCAGGCATGTTTTAGCTGTAGGAAGGGTCCCGTGCATGTAAGGAGAACACCAGGGATTTTTCCAAATCAGTGCCTCCCTGAACCCCAAACTGGGGAATTTTTAAGCTACGGCTACACGTATGTCCATTAAGGGCCTTGGGAAATATGCAGAGCCCAAACTTTAGATGATTGAAATCTTCAGGATCAGAAGCGCTCACCATCGGCCTTGCTTAGGTTACATTTTATCTGTCATTGATAGATGATGTCAATAAAAATATCGATTCTTTTTCAGATTATTTCCCCTTATAGGTTATTGCAAAATATTCAGTGTAGTTCCCTGTGCTATACAGTAGTTCCTTGTTGATGATCTATTTTATACATAGCAGTGTGTATGTGTTAATCCCAAGCTGTTAATTTATCCCTTCTCCTACCTTTCCCCTTTGTTAATAATAAATTATAAGATTTTATACTTCTCAGAAATGGGGGGACAGAAAGAGAGGTATCATTTTCAATGGAAAATCATTCAAAACAAGATTGAAGCTTCAGCCAAGATTATTCGATGTACATCCATGGAAATAAATCACTTCATTTCTCTAATGTTGACCTGACAAATAAGACAGACGTCTTCACTGAACTTGCTTATAGTAAAGTGATGGAAATATCAAATGTGAGTCTTAGAAACATCTTATTTTACCCGAGCATTATACACTGCTCTATGTTAACTACCGTTTGGCTCACACATCTGTTCATTGAAGTTACAATGTTCTCAATTTCTGTTACTGATCCTCCAGAGTGGACCCCAACAGGAGTCCCCATGCCCAGTGTCATTGGAGCCAACAGATCAAGACTGAGTTTGGTTCAGAAGCAAAGGAAACATTATTTTGAAAACAGAATGGAGAGGTGAGAGCGTGCACTCCCCCACGGGCTGTGGGGTGGGCTGCTGTGTAGGGATCCCGGTAGTGTCAGTGGGAGGGAGCGGATGGAGCTCTCGAGGGCTGGGTTGGCTGCAGCTCAGGCTCTATGCCACGGAGTCTGCATGGGACCCCGCTAGCTGAGGTGTCGACCCAGCCATTCTGTTCTAGGAAATCGGGTCTGAAGTGCCAGGTGTGGGACCTCTGCATGCGGAACCTTAGGAGCACGTGAAATTAGACAAAGCACAAAGGAAAAACAGGTTAGATTTTATTTTATTGCCCAGATTCTCTTTTTATCTCCCAGGAATTTTTAATGAACATTGCCGGAGCCAAACACCTCCTCTGCTTTTTGTTCTGTTCCACATTCTTGGGGTGTTGAGGGTGCAGACCCCTCTTTTGTAACTGCTTCATGCTATGGTGGGAGCCCTGATACCTCGGGGAAGTGGGCAAAACGTCTCCCCACCAGCCTCCAGGTGAGGTTGATTGTCCCAAGGCCTCCTGCCTCACTTCTCGTCTGCCTGAGCACCAGCATTGGAAGTGTTATAGATTCTAATGACCTTTAAGGGTCCAGGAAAGAGATGTGCAGAGATGCTGAGGTGGCAGGTTTCACCCCACACCACATTTGTTCCGCGACCTTAGGAAGATGGTTTTTGCCAGCCTAGATGCTCTGACCAGTAGTCTGTGCTTTCTTTAAATAGGTCCCTGAATTAATGTACAAACAGCACCATGTGTCAGAGCCCTGCCCGTGCAACTCCCAGACAGTCCAGTGTCAGTGGTGATCCAGGACCATGACGTCCACTGAGTCAACGGCCTTTAGAAGTAGCCAGCAGTCCAGCTGGTCATATTGGCCACCATCACCGTGTTGTCTTTAGGGTTTTCTATGGTGAAAGCGGGATATACTTTTCCCCCGCCAAGGTTATTAGCTCCCCTGTAGGTGGAGTAAGTCCTGCAGGCAGTAGCCTGCTCTTTCGGGGCACAGTCTTGTTGTTTTCTGAGAGAAACTCCAGGTGAAGTGATGGTCACACAAGTCATCTTGGGGGCCCATTGCCCCTGTTTGTCTCTCTGGAGGTTGTAGTTGGAGGGCCTCCTCACTCGAGGTCAGTGTGTCCACAGAGCGACCCCGGCAACTTCAGGGCATGATGGGTGTTTAGGATCATCACGTGGGGTCCTTTTCCCTTAGGGAGGAGCTGGCCTTTTGGGCTGCTGATTTCCAGCTTTTTAGATACCCCAGTATCCTGGCCTGATGAGTCGGTGGCAAAGCCCTTGGTGACTATAGTTTATCATACCTGAAGGGCATTCTTGTGTTGCTCCATTTCAAGTGGTCCCAGTTTTTGCACTAAGGCTCCAAGGGCGATTAACCTTTGACCGGGTATGTAAAGGTCAAAGGGTTTAGCTAAATTAGGGAGTTCCTGGGCAAGGGTCTGAATTGACTGCTCTTTCCATTCTTGAGAGGCTGCTTCTGAATTCTACTCAAAAGGATCATCATCTTTTCGTGTCAGTGTTTCATGTAGAGGCCCAGCTATTAGACTGTCTTTAGGGATCCAGATGCAGAAAACCTTGGCCTCCCCATGAACCCCTAAGCTGTCTTCTAGTTTTAGAAGAGGTAAGGCTGCAAATGGCTTCTTCCCTATCCTGGGATGCGTTTCTCCGAATATCTGTGAGAATGAAGCCCAAGCATGTCACCTTAGCCTGGGATATTTGAGCCTTTTTCTTGGACACCTTCTATCCTTTCTTGGCTAGGTAGTTCAGAGGCGTCTTTAGTAGGCCTGGTGATCAGAATGTCATCTTCATATTGAAGGAGGGTTCCCTTTTACAGAGTTAGAACTTTTAGGTCTTTAGAGGACATTTCCCCAATGATGGTGTGGGGATATTTGAACCATTGGGGCAGGACGGCCCAGCATTATTGCTTTTTTTTTCATGTTCTGTCCTGCCACTCACAAGCCAAAAATTCTTGTGACTCTGAGATGAATGGAATACTGAAGAAGGCATCACTGAAGTCTAATACAGAATGCCATGGCCTGGTGGATGGTAGAATGACCAGCAGGGTGTAGGAATTAGGAGCTACTGGATATATATCCTCGGTGGCTTCACTGACTGTCCTGATACCCTTTACCAGGTCTCCAGCAACCCATGGGGCTCTCGTGATCAGGCCAATCCCAGGATATGGATCTAACCAGGGCTGCAACCCCCACACCACAGCCCACGGGGCTCTCCTGGTCAAGTCCCTCCCAGGGTATGGAGCTCACCTGTGCAGCTACCCAGCAGCCCATGGGGCTCTCATATTCAGGCCTTTCCCAGGATACGGAACTCCCCTTGTGAGGTACCCCGGCAGGGCTGGAGACACGGGAACTGTGCACATAGCCCACCTTGCAGAGAAACCCCAGCTCACCTGTCGCTCACAGCTGACACAGAACACCTCAGAGCAGGACTTGAACTAACAAACAGCAGCTCTGACAGTTCTGTGACCCTGGATATCACTCTGTGCAGCCTCTCTCTGCCTGGTCTTCCAGACACTTCCACTGCAGCCAGGGCACCAGGCCTCTGTCTCCACCCACCATCACTCCTCTCCTGACTCCTGGGATCTTCTCGTTAGGATATTGTCTTCTTGAATTTGTTTTCCACTCATGGAACAGATAAAATGGTAAGAAAACAAGCCGCAGCTGCAGCCCCTTGTCTATCCTGACTCTCAAGAGCCCACACCTGTTCCTTGGGCGTGGCCCGTTTATCAAGGTTCATTTTCTTCAACTGTGAGCCCCAGAGGGATTAGGATTGGATGATTTGGGCCGCCTGACACTGCCTGCCAGCCCTCTCCAGGTGTGCCTGTGTTGAGGTCAATATAAACACCTCTCCAGTCAGCAAGAGCCCCTGTAGCTGTGCCTGACGCCATATTCTCTGCCCCGTCAGCAGTGTCGGGGCTGGGGTGGTGGGAGGGAGTGAGGGGCCGTGGCTTTGTGAGTTGCCCAGTGTGAGTGGGGCTCTGCTGGACTTTCTGCAGTAGTTGCCAGGCTGCCACCTGCTAAAGAAGAGGATGTGTCACCCATAACTGCCGCTGGAATTTCTCACCAGGCAGAGGTGAGGAAGTAAAAAAGCAGTGGGGGCAGTGGCAGGAGGGGTATCTCAGGCAGGGAAATGGAAAGCTTCCAGAAGACCATCTGCGGCCAGGACCATCCTGGCTGGCCTGCAGGCACCAAGTCAGCCTGCGTGCTGTCGCTGGTGTGGCTCCACAGCCCTTCCTCTAGGCTTGCAAGTGCTTGTACATATTCATGTGTTTTACCTGGAAAGGGTGGGAAGAGTTCAGCTGCAGCAGGACTGGGGCTCAGCTCACATTTACTCACAGACGCCTCGACACAGTCCCCCAGCTTTGCAATGAGGATGCTCCTTGAGGGGGGGGAGCGCTGCTGACTGCATGGGAGACGATTTCCCACCTCTGACCAACTTAAGAATTTTTTACCACTGGAGCAAGTGCCCTGATACGATTTTCCTCTGTATAAATGGTGTTTTTTTTTTTTTTTTTTTTTTTTTTTTTTTTTTTTTTCTTTTTGGTTCAAGGTAGATTTTATTTATTCCTCTTTTTTTTTTTTAATTTGGAGATATAAACATGGAAATAATGCATTAATTTAAAGACGTCTATGTGCAGGGAAAAACTTTTTTTTCTGTTTTATTTTATTAAATGTTATTTATTTATTTTTAATTTTTTAAAATTTATTTATTTATTTTATACAGCAGGTTCTTATTGGATATCTATTTAATACATATAAGTGTGCACATGTGAATCCCAGTCTCCCAATTCATCCCACCACCACCCTCACATGGCGTTCCCCCCTTTGTGTCCATATGTTTGTTCTCTACATCTGTGTCTCTATCTCTGCCCTGCAAACCGGTTCATCTGTACCATTTTTCTAGGTTCCATATGTATGTGTTAATATACAATATTGGTTTTTCTCTTTCTAAATTACTTCACTCTGTATGACAGTCTCTAGATCCATCAAGGTCTCTACAAATGACCCAATTTCATTCCTTTGTATGGCTGAGTAATATTCCATTGTATATATGTACCACATCTTTATCCATTCGTCTGTCTGTGGGCACTTAGGTTGCTTTCATTACCTGGCTATTGTAAATAGTGCTGCAATGAACAATGTGGGGAATGTGTCTTTTTGATTTATGGTTTTCTCTGGGTATATGCCCAGTAGTGGGATTGCTGGATTATATGGTAATTCTATTTTTAGTTTTTTAAGGAACCTGCATACTGTTCCGCATAGAGACTGTATCAATTTACATTCCCAACAATAGTGGAAGAAAGTACCTTTTCTCCACACCCACTCCAGCATTTGTTGTTTGTAGATTTTCTGATGATGCCCATTCTAACAGGTGTGACGTGATACCTCATTGTAGTTTTGATTTCCATTTCTCTAATAATTAGTGATGTTGAGCAGATTTTTATGTGCGTACTGGTGATCTCTATGTCTTCTTGGAAGAAATGTCTATTTAGATCTTCTTCCATTTTTGTATTGGGTTGTTTGTTTTATTAATATTGAGCTGCATGAGCTGTTTATATATATTGGAGATTAATCATTTGTCCATTGATTCGTTTGGAAATATTTTCTGCCATTCTGTGGGTTGTCTTTTCATCTTGTTTGTAGTTTCCTTTGCTTTGTAAATGCTTTTACGTTTCATTATGTCCCATCTGTTTAGTTTTCTTTCTTATTTCATTATTATAGGAGGTGGATCAAAAGAGATCTTGCTGTGATTTACGTCAGAGTATCCTTCGTAAGTTTTCCTCTCAGAGTTTTATACTATCCGGTCTTACATTAAGGTCTCTAATCCATTTTGCATATATTTTTATGTATGGTGTTGGGGAGTGTTCTAATTTCAATCTTTTACATGTAGCTGTCCATATTTCCCAGCACCAATGATTGAAGAGAGTGTCTTATCTCCATTATATAGTCTTGCCTCCTTTGTCATAGATTAGTTGACCATAGGTGTGTAGGTTTATCCCTGTGCTTTCTTTTTTTTCCTTTTACACGTTTATTGGAGTATAATTGCTTTACAATGGAGTGTTCGTTTCTGCTGTATAAAAAAGTGAATCAGCTATACATATACAAATATCACCAGATCCCCTCCCTCTTGCATCTCCCTACCACACCCCATATCCCACACCTTTAGGTGGTCACAAGTCACCGAGCTGATCTCCCTGTTCTATGTGGCTGCTTCCCAGTAGCTATCGGTGTTACATTTGGTAATGTATTTATGTCCATGCCACTCTCTCACTTCGGCCCAGCTTACCCATCCCCCTTCCGGTGTCCTCAAGTCCTTTCTCTATGTCTGTGTCCTTAATCCTGTCCTGCCACTGGGTTCTTCAAAATCTTTTTATTTTCTTCATTAGGTTCCGTATATCTCTGTTAACATGCAGTATTTGTTTTTCCCTTTCTGACTTACTTCACTGTGTAGGACAGATTCTAAGTCCATCCACCTCACTACAAATAACTCAGTTTTGCTTCTTTTTATGGCTGAGTAATATCCCATTGTATATATGTGCCAGATCTTCTTTATCCATTCAACTGTCAATGGACACTTAGGTTGCTTCCATGTCCTCGCTATTGTAAATAGAGCTGCAATTAACATTTTTGTACATAACTCTTTTAAAATTATGGTTTTTGCAAGTCAAATGCCCAGTAGTTGGATTGTTGTGTCATATGGTACTTCTCTTGTTAGTTATTTAAAGGAACCTCCGTACTGTTCTCCCTAGTGCCCATATCAATTTACATTCCCACCCACAGTGCAAGTGTGTTCCCTTTTCTCCAATAAAGGCCTCTCCAGCATTTATTGTTTTGTAGATTATTTTGATGATTGCCACTCTGACTGCTGTGAGGTGATACCTCAGGGTAGTTTTGATTTGCATTTCTCTAATGATTAGTGATGTTCAGCATCCTTTCATGTGTTTCTTGGTAATCTGTATATCTTCCTTGGAGAAATTTCTATTTAGGTCTTCTGCCCGTTTTTGGATTGGGTTGTTTGTTTTTGTGATATTGAGCTACATGCGGTGCTTGTAAAGTTTGGAGATTAATCCTTTGTCAATTGCTTCATTTGAAAATATTTTCTCCCATTCAGATGGTTGTTTTGCATCTTTTTTATGTTTTCCTGCACTGTGTAAAAGCTTTTACGTTTCATTAGGTCCCATTTGTTGATTTCGGTTTTAATTTCCATTTCTCTAGGAGGTCGGTCAAAAAGGATCTTGCTGTGATTTATGTCATAGAGTGTTCTGCCTATGGTTTCCTCTAAGTGTTTTATAGTGTCTGGTCTTATATTTAGATCTCTAATCAACTTAGAGTTTATTTTTGTGTATGGTGTTATGGAGTGCTCTAATTTCATTCTTTTATGTGTAGGGGTCCAGTTTTCCCAGCACCAATTACTGAAGAGACTGTCTTTTCTCCATTGTATATCCATAGCTCCTTTGTCATAGATGAGATAGCAATAGGTATGTAGGTTTATCTCTGGGCTTTCTGTCCTGTTCCATTGATCTGTGTTTATGCCAATCTACATACACTTGATTCCATTATGGAGACATATACATACATAGGTTTCAAGATTATTACCAGTCAGATATACTCCTCTTCAGTGAATAGGGTGTTTTGTGTCCAGTTCTTTGAGAAAGGAGTTGGTCTGGACTATTACATATTTGGTATAGGGAATGGGATCTGTGCTAATTTCAAACTCTGCTTTTACACATCACCCCACGTCACCTTTTCCCTTAAGGAGGAATAAGTGTGTTTTCTAAATGTGTAACTCTGTTCACTTTTGAAATTCAGTTCATGGGTAGCCATGTTTACATTCGCTCTATAAGTGATATATTACAAAAAGTTTCTCTTTTCTTTGTGGTTCATTTCACTTAGCATCATCGTACGTAAAGCCACTCATTATGCTGCTATTGGCCTTATGACATTGATTTTATGTCTGAGTGACATTCCATTGTATATAAGTACCACAACATCTATATCCATTTTTTTTTCATTTCCTGGGATATTTAAAGTGTACTGAAGTCAAGGTTCTTGTCAACAGAGCAGCCCTAAATTTTGGGCTGGCTGTGTTTTGTGGATTTTTATTTTTCCCAAAATACACGCCCATGAGTGGAAGTGTGCTATGCTCTGTAGCTCTGTTTTAGAAAACAACATACAGTTCTCCAGAGAGGCTGTTGGCAATTTTCCACCTGTCCATCGGCGTAATCAGGCTCCTTTTTCTCCATGGCCTGTCCTGCATTTGTGGTTTTTACACTATTTGCAGATGGCCCTTTTGACTGGAGGTAAGGGACACTTCTATGTAGTGTGGATTTGCAATGCCTGATGGCTTGCTTGGCCAAAAAGGGTGTATGAATTTTTTCCCGAATATATTCAAGAAAATACACATACTCCCTTTTCGGCCAAGGGCAACATTGTTGAAGTTCTGTCGCTTTTCATGTGCTTTAAAGATGACTCCAATCTACCTCTTGAAATCTGTTTCCTTCAATTCTGTCTTGCATTCAAATCCTCTTCACTGCCTTTCCTCAATATATTTCTGGATGATAGTTGTCCTTTATAACTGTGAAAGTTTGTGAATTGCTGTGCCCCTGATTTCCATTTTTCAACTCGCCTATTTGTGAGCTGGCTGCAATACCGTAGGATGGCTGTAGGCCCTAGTCTGATTCCGGGGCATCAGGCTGAGCCTTTGTTTAATTCTTCTTCCTGATGGGAAACTAGGGTGTCATGTGCCCATCCAAACACCTACAGCTAATCTCTCATTTGTTTCCCCTCTTCCTGTTCATCCTCTGCACAATTTGCAAACTGTGCATAACAGGAGGGTAAAGGCACTGATACTCCAAGTGGGGAGATTTTTAGTAATGCAGATGGAATGGCGAAGCCGAGAACGACGAAAGGAAAAATGAGGTACCTTTTAGAAAACTTTCCCAATTACACAGTGTACCATCCTCTGGGTTTCCCATGCAAGCTTTAACTGTAGGAGGATTCCCTTAAACCTGGAAAGTTGGGACCACTAGAATGGGTAGCACACAGTATTGCTCTAAGTGGTGTTCTTTTGCTCACACAACCTCAGCAATCTTGTCAGCCCCAAGTGTCCAGTCTTATATCTCATCAGGCTGTGGGTGTAAAGGTGGACAATCCATGTTGCATCACAGGCCCTGAACGTAATTCTTAAGACTTTCTCTCTGTTTCGCTGTTTTTGCATTTTGCTTTTGAAATTTAGTTTTATAAGGGGGTTAGGTGAATTCCAGTGCTGTGTTCATGCTGTTATACACACACATGATTCCTTTATGGAGACATGAGAATACATATGTTTTAAAATTCTTGGAGTCAGATATATTCCTCTGCAATGAATCGGGGGTGCTGAGTCCAGTTCATTGTGTCGGCAGTAGGTGATGTCTATTACATACTTGGTTTATGTAACGGTATCTGTGCTAATTTAAAACTGTGGTTTGATGCATCACCCCACCTCACCTTTCCCCTTAAGCAGGCAGAATATTGTTTCCTAAATGAGTGACTCTGTTGTGTTTGTAATTCAGTTCATTCGTAGCCATGTGTACATTCCCACTATGAGTGATATCTTATGATAAGATTCGTTAATCTGTTATCTTGCCTAACTCAGTTCATGTGTAGCCATGGTTACAGGAACTTCATAACTGATATCTTATGATAAGTTTATTTTTCTGTGTAACTTATTTCACTTAGAATCATCGTACCTGAATCCACTCATTTCACTGCTACTGGCCTTATGACATTGAAATCCTGGCTGAGGGATATTCCATCATACGTAAGTACCACAGTTTCTTGAACCATTTTTGTCTTTCCTGGGATATTTAAGTTGTACCCAAGTTTAGGTTCTTGTAAGGAGTGCAGCCCTAAATTTTGGGGTTGCACTATCTTATTGGTTTTCAATTTTCCCAAGGTATATTCCCTAGATTGGAAGTGCCCTTGGCTCTGTAGCTCTGTAGTTTACTTGTTGTAGGGAACACAATGCACTCGTCCCAAGAGGCAGTTGGCAATTTACATCCCGCCAATCAGCATAACAATGCTCCCTGTTCTCCAAGGCCTGTCTTGCCTTTCTGGTTTTTACACATTTTGCGGATGTCACTTTTGATCGGTGGGAATTGATACTTCTGTGTAGTGCAGATTTGCATTGCCCGCTTGCTTGCTTGGCCAAAAAGGGCGTATGCGTTTTCTCCTGAATATATTCAGGAGAAAGTGCATACACACTTTTTGGCCAAGTGCATCATTGTCGACGTTGTGCCGCTCTTCATGTGCTTTAAAGGTGATTCCAACGTACCTCATGAAATCTGTTTCCTGCTATTCTGCCTCTCTTTCATGTCAGCCTCGATGCCTTCCCTCGACAAATTTTTGGATGATAGTTGTCCTTTATTACTCTGCCAGTTTGTGAATTGCAGTGCCCCTGAGCTCCATTTTTCAACTCGTTTTTGTGAGCTGAACACAAGTCTAAAATTTTGGTTCGGGACCTATACTTGTTCCCGGCAGGTGGCTGAGACTTTGGTTAATTCTTCTTCCTGCCAGGCAATTAGAGTGTCATGTTCCCGTCCAAACGCCAAACAGCTACTATCTCATTGGTTCTCCCTCTTCCCTTTCATAGTCTGCCAAACTGGCAACCTGTGAGAACCATTAGTTTAAAGGGCCTGTCTCTCCAAGTTGGCAAAATAATAGTAAAGCAGTTGGAGAGTCAAAACGGAGCACCAGGAGAGGGACTATTACTTGAGTTTTACAAACCTTTCGTATTCACAGTGTGTCCGTGCTCTAGGTTTCCCGTACATGTTATACCTGTAGTAATATTCCCTTCAACCTGGAGAGTTGGGACCCATGGAATGGGTGCCACGCATTATTGCTTTAAAGGTCTGCATTTGCTCACCCAATCTCACCAATCCTCTCAGTCCAAAGTGTACAGCCTTATGCCACATCCAGCTGTCGTTGTAGATAGGGTCATTCCAGGTTTCATCAGAAACCCTGAAGGAACTGTAAAGAATTTCCCGGTTTTTTTGTTTTGTTTTGAAATTCCTTTTTCTAGCGGGTTTGAGCTGATTCTCACTGCCATGCTTATGCCAGTCTAGACACACTTGATTCCCTTACGGAGACATATCAAGGCATAGGTTTTAAAGTTCTTACAAGTCAGATATATTCCTCTGCGGGAAATATGGTGTTTTGAGTCCCTTTCACTGAGGAAGGTGTAGGCCTTCTCTGCTCCATAGATGGTTTTTTGAATGGTACCTGTGCTTATATCAAACTGTGGTTTTATGCATCACCCCACCTCTCCTTCCCCCTTAAGCAGGCAAAAGAGTGTTTCCTAAATGTGCGACTCTGTTCTCTTTCCTAACTCAGTTCATGTGTAGCCATGTTTACAGGATCTTCATAAGTGATATCTTATGATAAGTTTCTTTTTTCTGTTTGACATATTTCATTTAGAAGCATCGTACCTGAATCCACTCACTTTGCTGCTACTGCCCTTATGACGTTGATTTCATGGCTGAGGGATATTCCATCGTACGTAAGTATCACAATTTCTTGAAGCATTTTTGTCTTTCCTGGGATATTTAAGGTGTACCCAAGTTGAGGTTCTTGTAAGCAGTGCAGCCCGAAATTTTGCGGTGGTTGTGACTTATTGATTTTCAGTATTCCCATGGTATTTTCCCTAGACAGGAAGTGCCCTTGGCTCTGTAGCTCTGTTGTTTACTTGTTTTAGGGAACACAGTGCACTCCTCCAGAGAGGCAGTTGGCAATTTACATCCCGCCCATCAGCATAACAAAGCTCCCTGTTCTCCAGGGCCTGTCTTGCCATTCTGCTTTTTTTTTTTTTTTTTTTTTTTGCGGTAGGCGGGCCTCTCACTGCTGTGGCCCCTCCCGTTGCGGAGCACAGGCTCCGGACGCACAGGCTCAGCGGCCATGGCTCACGGGCCCAGCCGCTCCGCGGCATGTGGGATCCTCCCAGACCGGGGCACGAACCCGTGTCCCCTGCATCGGCAGGCGGAATCCCAACCACTGCGCCACCAGGGAAGCCCGCCATTCTGCTTTTTACACATTTTTTGCATGTCCCTTTTTACCGGTGTGAAGTGATACTCCTTTGTAGTGCAGATTTCCATTTCCTACTTACTTGCTTGGCCAAAAAGGGCGTATTCGTTTTCTCCTGAATATATTCAGGAGAAAATGCATATGCCCTCTTTGGCCAAGTGCATCATTGTCGAAGTTGTGCCCCTCTTCCTGTGCTTTAAAGGTGATTCCAATGTACCTCTTGAAATCTGTTTCCTGCTATTCTGCCTCGCTTTCAAGTCTGCATCATTGCCTTCCCTCAATAGATATTTGGACGATAGTTGTACATTATTA
>NW_027671752.1:0-19459 GCF_964165515.1 Mesoplodon bidens
AAGTTGAAAAATGTCCCAGAGATTTAAGAGCTTTGCTCTAAAAAGACTGCATTTTATAGAACACAGGTGTTTGTTCCATAACAAGAGAACACAGTCGTGATTTACAAAGCAAAGCAAGGATATATGGCCAGCTATCCTAATAATACGTTTTTTTATTCTAGACATAATAAACAGATTTGAAGTAAAGCAAACTCCTAGATGAAAGCAGGTATCTGTAATACCAAGAATGTTGGGGACAAGAGAAGGAAAAAAAACAAAAAAGAAAAAAATCAGGGGAAAGAAAAATATATTCTGGAGCAATAACCAGAATAACTGCTTTTGCATTTCCTAAACTCTGACTTTTGCTTTTAGGAATTTTCTGGAATTAAAAAAAAAATTTTCCGTCTGGGTTTGGTTGAATCTGCAGATGCAGAATCCATGGATATGGAGGGCCGACTGTACACAATAATGACTGTATGAATATAAATCCTCTTATCTGCATATCTGCTTAAACTCTGTACTGCCTTAAAATGTGATCCGAGGGGTAGGATTTCTAGTTCAAACTAACATGAAGACTGCCCTCAAAAACAAAAAGTTATACAAAATGCAGATTCTTGTTACTAACTCTTAAAATTATTCCCACAGGGCTTCCCTGGTGGCACAGTGGTTGGGAGTCCGCCTGCCGATGCGGGGGGCACGGGTTCGTGCCCCGGTCCGGGAGGATCCCGCATGCCGCGGAGCGGCTGGGCCCGTGGGCCATGGCCGCTGGGCCTGCGCGTCCGGAGCCTGTGCTCCGCAGCGGGAGCGGCCGCGGCAGTGGGAGGCCCGCGTACCGCAAAAAAAAAAAAAAAAAAAAAAAATATTCCCACAAAGATTGTACCTGTGCAAACTTCTGCCAGCACCACTGCCAACTCCAGAATATTAATCATTGATATAAATCTTTGACAATTTGGTGGGAGAAAAATGGTATCTTGTTGTTGCCTTCCTTTGCATTTCTTTCATTATTAATAGAGTTTTTTCTTAATCCTTATTTTAAATAATTTTTCTCTGACTTTCACAGAGAATTTGTAAACTCGGTGAGTTGAGCATTCATAAAAGGGATAAGCACCACATATTTCTAACTTAATTACTACACCATTAAAATGAGCTCTGCACAACATATCAGGAAGTGGGCTTTTGTCTTAGAGACAGATGTATGTGGTTTCTTTTCCAAATCAGGCAGCAGAGAGCTTTGCCTGCAGAGCTGTGTCCTAGAAGCACACACAACCTCCACATCCCCACCCATCCTGGGTACAGACCTTGCCAAGTGGCTCTTACTCATCACAGTTACCATCCTAATTGTTTAAAGCACAGTCATTTTTAAGATAAAAGAACAAGAAACAGTTCTCCAGTTGTTTCTATGGCTAATTTAAGTTGTAGTAACCCAATAATACTTTTCACTTGAATAGCTTTTAAGATTCATTTTGAAAACAGCAGTAGCTACCTTGAGACATATTGATTGTGAGTTTTCAGCACTGCAGCAGTGGGGGGTACAAAGTAAAATTCTAAAATAGCTACTTATAAAGTTTAAATGAATTTAATTAGACTGTTCAAAATGAAAAAAGTGCTGAACTATAAACCATTGTAGACATAATTAATTATATTTGTGTTATGCAAAAAGCACAGGAATGAGACCACCCCATGGCTTGTTCCTCCCAGATTCGGAGGTATATGTATTGTTTCCATCAAGACAGCTCCCGGTGGAGGCACATCTAGAGTGTGTCTGCAATCAAAACAGTGAGAGTCTGATCAGAAAGGGCCCCTGTGCCTCTGCAGACTCATGACCAACCATTACTGATGAGCCACCTTCCTTCCTGGGACTGGGCCCTGAATCCCTTCCTGCAGCATTCCCCTGTCAGATCCTGGCCTTTCTGGATGCCAGGTCCTGCCTTTCGTCATTCCATCCCAGCCCCTCTAGACATGCCATTGTTTTTGTCTGTGCTGCCCAACTCTCATTATAGTAGGTGCTCACTAAGTAAGTGCTAGATGAGTGGATGAATAAACACAGATAAAGTGAGCTCCCCTCTGGGGGACAGAATGACACACAAGTCAAGATGTCCATGACACAGTAAGTGGGAAAAAGCAGATTTTCAAATGGTGTGTAGAGAGGATAATCCTATTCTTAATTTTATAAAAAGTGTGTAAATGAAAAGAACAAAATTCTGGAAAGATGCCCTTACATCAACATTTAAAGGTGAGAAGCTGAGGGTAGATGCAGACAAGACACTGGTTTCCTCTCCTAAGAGGACTCTTTTCTTTAATTGAGGAATAAATGTTTTACTTAGAAATTCCCTGGTAGCTGGTCCTCTGGGTGCCCACAGCTGAAGGTAAACTGGGAAAGTAAAGACCTAGGTCCTTCAGCCCCCATCACAGGAGATGGGTGTGGAAGAAGGGAGTTGGGAATAATCAGCAATGTTTGCCCCATATATTCCCAGTCATTTATTCAACAAATATTTATAGAGTACCTGCTATGTGACAGACATTGTTCTGGGTGATGGGCTACAGCAGTGATTAACACAGATAAAGTCCTGGATCTCACAGAGCTTACATTCTAGTGGAGAGAGCCAGGCAATAAATATAATATTGATAAAATAATAAATTATATAGTATGTTAGATAAAGCAGAAACGTAAAGAGTGCCAGGTGGGGCAGGATTGTAATTCTAAAGAGAGTGGCCAGAGAAATCCTCCAGGACAAGTGATTAGACAGTCAAACGGGAGCTGTTTAGGAGGCCACATGGGAAAGTGTCTTCTCCAGGTGAGGGAACAGCCCAGGCAAAGGCCCTGTGGCAGGTGTGTTCCTGGCACATCTTGGGCACAGTGCAGGTACAGTCACAAAAGAAACTGAAGGCCAGGTTACCAGGGACCTTGCAGGGCGACATGGGTCATGAGGACGTATGTGGGTCTTAAGCTAAGGAAGGTCAGAGAAAAGAAATGACAGAATTTATTTGCATTTTTTAGATGGTTTTATTGAGATATAATTTACATATAATTCACCCATTTAAAGTATGTAATTCAGTGATTTTTAGTATATTAACAGGATTGTGCAACCATCACCATTATCAAATTTCTGAACATTTTCACGCACCTTTCTCCCTAAAACACAGACCCATTAGCAGTCACTCTCTAGTCCCCCTTCCTCCAACCATAGGCAATCACTAATCTGTCTCTATTGATTTGCTTATTCTGGACATTTCATACAATTGGGATCATACAATATGTGGCCCTTTGTGACTAGCCTCTTTCATTTAGCATAGTGTTTCCAAGGTTCATACATGTTGTAGCAAGTATGAGTACTTGCCTTTTTTTTTTTAAGAGAATTTTTAAAAATTAATTTATTAATTTATTTTTGGCTGCACTGGGTCTTCATTGCTGTGCACCGGCTTTCTCTAGTTACAGCAAGCAGGGGCTACTCTTCGTTACAGTGCACGGGCTTCTCATTGCGGTGGCTTCTCTTGTTGCAGAGAACAGGCTCTAGGCATGTGGGCTTCAGTAGTAGTGGCTCGTGGGCTCTAGAGCGCAGGCTCAGTAGTTGTGGCGTATGGGCCTAGTTGCTCCACGGCATGTGGGATCTTCCTGGACCAGGGCTTGAACCTGTGTCCCCTGCATTGGCAGGTGGATTCTTAACCACCACGCTACCAGGGAAGTCTCTTCGTTCCTTTTTGTTGTCAAATAATATTCCATTCTATGGATATACCACATTTTGTTTATCTGTTCACTAGTTGATGTATATTTGGGTTGTTTCTACTTTGGGGCTATTATGAATAATGCTACTATGAACATTTGTAAGATTTTATGTAGGCATAAGTTTTCAATTCATTCTGAAGAACTGCCAAACTCTTTCCCAAGGCGGCTGAACCATTTTACATTCCCATCAGCAGTATGTGAGGGTTCCAGTTTCTTCATATCCTCTCCAATGTTGTTATTTCCTGCTTTTTTGATTATAGCCATCCTAGAAGGTGTAAAGTGGCATCTCATTGTGGTTTTGATTTGCATTTCTCTAGTTACTAATGCTGCTAAGCATCTTTTCTTTTTTTGTTTTTTTTAAATTTATTTAAATTTATTTATTTTTGGCTGCATTGGGTCTTCATTGCTGTGCGTGGGCTTTCTCTAGTTGCAGCGAGCAAGGGCTACTCTTCGTTGCGGTGCGCGGGCTTCTCATAGCGGTGGCTTCTCTTTTTGCAGAGCCCGGGCTCTAGGCGCACGGGCTTCGGTAGTTGTGGCACATGGGCTCAGTAGTTGTGGCTTGCGGGCTCTAGAGCACAGGCTCAGTAGTTGTGGTGCACAGGCTTAGCTGCTCTGCGGCACGTGGGATCTTCCCAGACCAGGGCTAGAACCCATGTCCCCTGGATTGGCAGGTGGATTCTTAACCACTGAGCCACAAGGGAAGTCCCTGCTAAGCATCTTTTCAAGTGCTTATTTGCCATTTGTATATCTTTGAAGACATGTTTACTCAAATCATTGCCCATTAAAAAAATTGGGTTATTTGTCCTTTTATGACTTATGTAGTAAAAGGCTTATTCTGACCACTGTTGAAATAGTGTGTACAAAGAACACAAATTACTTTTGAAAATGTAAGAAAATTAAAAAAAATTTTTTTAATTTTGACAATTTTTATTTTTCAATTTTTTATTTTTAAAATATTTTATTTATTTATTTATTTTCCTTATATTTTTTGGCTGTGTCAGGTCTTAGTTGTGGCACATGGGATCTTTGTTGAGGCACGTGGGATCTTTTCATTATTGTGCGCGGTCTGCTCGGTTTTCTCTCTAGTTGTGGCGTGTGGGTTTTCTCTAGTTGTGGCGTGTTGGCTCCAGGGCACATGGGCTCTGTAGTTTGTGGCACGCAGCCTCTCTAGTTGAGGCATGCGAGCTCAATAGTTGTGGCATGCGGGCTTAGTTGCCCTGCAGCATGTGGGATCTTAGTTCCCCAACCAGGGATCGAACCCACATACCCAGAATTGGAAGGTGGATTTTTTACCACTGGACCATACGGGAAGTCCCTTCAAATTTTTTTTTTTAATTTTCTAGTTTTGAAATCAAAAGAGCTGAGTACATGTTCTGGCCATCCTTAACCAGGGCTGCAGTCCAGAAAACCAGATCCTCTCTGACCCGCAGTGTCTTAATCTATAAAATAGACCTCCTGGGCCCTAATTAAGACATAGCGCTGATGAAAGTCTCAAAATTAGGAAACTAGGATGCTTGGGCTTTGCGTGTCATAGCACAAGATACAAGGATAAGTTTTCACGCTTACACAAAGTAGAGAGATTGCTGCATTACCCTACAGTCTTAAAAACCTTGGACATATTTGATGGTACTCTGGGAACTGGATTTTGCCCCACTGAGTGTCTGAGACAGAAGGTCTCCAATCACAGGAGAGGTAGGGAATGGGTGGTTTGTATTTGGATCATCCTTTTTAATAAATATTGTTGTGGAATGAGATAGAGAGTCTGGACTCACTGATCCTGAGAGAGGACTATGAAATGTGAGGAAAAGAACAAACACCTCAGAGGGCCAGGGTGTAAAAAATGACCATACACATATTCATAGGAAGGAAAGTTAAAAGGAAGCATACTGTAATAGTCAGGGAAAGCTGCTGTAACAGAGAGATGCAACAACACAGTGACCAGAAAAACAAAGAGTTGTACTTCTTTCTCATACAACAGTGTCAAGCTGGGTGGTGCAAGATTTGGGCACCTCTCCTTGCATTATGTGCCCCCCACCTCCTGCCACTGTCATCACAAGCACTGGTTGACACTGGGTGGCTGCTCAGGCAGGTTCCAGCCATCAGGAAGGAGAAAGAGTACTGAGGACTCGCCCCCATCGTCACCACAGGCATGTGGATGGTCCACTTCAGCTCCACTCACGTTCCACGATAACAACCACAGCACCTGTTCACATCTAACTGCCAGGGAGGCTGGGAAAGGCGGCCCAGCTCAGCAGCCAAGGCCGGGCTATAATTCCATCCCTGTGGAAAAAGAAAGAATGGCTTTGGTGGACAGCCCACAGTACGTGCTGCAAACACCAAAATGCTCTCATCACTGTGACTATGAAGTGGGCTTAGGCGTATTTTTATCTTCTTCTTTACATAGGTATCTGGATTTTTCTGAAATTTTCATATTGCTCTGAGGACAAACTAACAGTCATGGGTATAATCTTGGGTTCTGGAGCCCAACTGGATGCAAATCAGCCTTACTAACTGGATGACATTTTTTTTTTTTTTTTAAGAAGATGTTGGGGGTAGGAGTTTTTATTAATTAATTTATTTATTTTTGCTGTGTTGCGTCTTCATTTCTGTGTGAGGGCTTTCTCTAGTTGTGGCAAGCGGGGGCCACTCTTCATCGCGGTGCGCGGGCCTCTCACTATCGCGGCCTCTTGTTGCGGAGCACAGGCTCCAGACGCGCAGGCTCAGTAGTCGTGGCTCACGGGCCTAGTTGCTCCGCGGCATGTGGGATCCTCCCAGACCAGGGCTCGAACCCGTGTCCCCTGCATTAGCAGGCAGATTCTCAACCACTGCGCCACCAGGGAAGCCCGCTGGATGACATTTGGCCAGTGACCTTTCCTCCATGACCCTCCGCTTTCCTCAACAGTATCAAGGGAACAACAGTAGAACCTACTCCCCGAGTAGCTGTAAGCATTGAAGGAGTGAAGACCTACAGCGCGCTTTGCCTCGAGCCTGGAACATGGTAACTGCGCGTGAACAGTACTGAGCATCGCTACCGAACCACAATTATGACTGTGATTATTAGCATCAGACCACCTAATACACAGGCCCCGGGTATGTTTGGAGCACCACTCCCCATGAACTTCCGTCCTCTTTTTCTTCTCTCTCTCCTTCCTCCTCCTCAGCCCCTTCACATGTTCATTAGACACTTGAGGCTCCTCTCTGTTAGCTCTCCCTCCGCCGTTATGATCGCTCTCTAACTCTGCTTCCTCCTCCACCTCCCTGCACATGGCCAAGGGTTAGGGGGCGCTCGTGGGTCCTGCTTGGAGATAGAAGAGGCTGACTTTCAGGTCCCTGAATTATTTAGATCTGACTGTGAAGGTGCAACAATGGTCCCGTTAGCATCCCTGGGACGTCCTGTAGAGGCGCTAACCCGCTAACCCTTGCGCTGGTCCCCTTCCTGTCCCCAAGTTAGCAAGACTAACCCGTCTTTCCCACCTTCCTCCTTCCTTTCCTTTCCTCTCTGCTCCCAAACACGTGCAAGCTTGGATGAGCACAAGTTGAGGAGCCTTTTAAACAGCTCATTAAAACTATTAAAAGCTGAAAATTGACCTTGGGAAATGACTGTGCAATAGCTTTATTAGATTTCTTGGGGTAAAAAAAAAAGTTAGAAAGCCTGGCTGTCTTTCTACTGATATCTCGGGGCTCTCCATACAAGCTTCTAAATTTGGATCTTGAGAATTATTGAGTTTCTACTGGGAGAGAAGAAGAATTTGAAGTCCTGCCAGAGCCCAGAGTAATTCTCCAGCTCTTTGTCCCAGAGCCCTTGGAGAGGGAAGAGGCCACGTCTTTAGATTTGGGGGAAGGAGGGAGGGTGGTCGTTGTTGTTTTTGAGTTTCTGTGGGGCAGGAGGTACGTGGAGGGGTTGAGGATCTTCTACTAAACTGATTCCCCTCTTCACAACCCTGAAATGAATCTTTGCAGGCGCTCATGATTGATAGGAAGTGGGAGGCGGACAAAATACCAAAAATCCACCTAGTAAAGAAAAGCAAGTGATTCAAAACCTATTTCAAAGACAAAGGTGCAGATGCAGCTCTTTCTTCCGTTTTCTAAAAGGTACGTGTGGTGGGGCTGGGGGCTTAAGCACTAGTGGAAAGGAAATGGGAGTGAACTGCGAACACACATGTGTTTGAAGGATCCAGGGCTGGCCTGGTCCACTGTGGCAATGAGGGCCTGAACCAGGTGTCAGAAGGCTGGGTTCCAGGGCACGCCTTGCCCCTAATCAGAGCAAGGCAAGGCATAGTGCTCCTTATCACCCGCAACTCCCAAGGATTATGAGAAGAATGCTGGCCCTCCAAGATCCTCTCACTTCTAGCAGTCCTGAGGCTTCCTGGATCAGATTCTTTTTTTTTTTTTTTCTTTTTTAACATCTTTATTGGAGTATAATAGCTTTGCAATGGTGTGTTAGTTTCTGCTTTATGACAAAGTGAATCAGCTATACATATACATATATCCCCATATCTCTTCCCTCTTGCGTCTCCCTCCCTCCCACCCTCCCTATCCCACCCCTCTAGGTGGTCACAAAGCACCGAGCTGATCTCCCTGTGCTATGCAGCTGCTTCCCGCTAGCTATCGGTATTACATTTGGTAGTGTATATATGTCCATGCCACTCTCTCTTTGTCCAAGCTTACCCTTCCCCCTCCCTGTGTCCTCAAGTCCATTCTCTAGTAGGTCTGCGTCTTTATTCCCGTCCTGCCCCTAGGTTCTTCAGAACCATTTTTCTTTTTTAGATTTCATATATATGTGTTAGCATACGGTATTTGTTTTTCTCTTTCTGACTTACTTCACTCTGTATGACAGACTCTAGGTCCATCCACCTCACCACAAATAACTCAATTTCGTTTCTTTTTATGGGTGAGTAATATTTCATTGTATATATATGCCACATCTTCTTTATCCATTCATCTGTCTATGGACACTTGGGTTGCTTCCATGTTCTGGCTATTGTAAATAGAGCTGCAGTGAACATTGTGGTACATGACTCTTTTTGAATTATGTTTTTCTCTGGGTATATGCCCAGTAGTGGGATTACTGGGTCATATGGTAATTCTATTCGTAGTTTTTTAAGGAACCTCCATACTGTTCTCCATAGTGGCTGTATCAATTTACATTCCCACCAACAGTGCAAGAGGGTTCCCTTTTCTCCACACCCTTTCCAGCATTTATTGTTTGTAGATTTTTTGATGATGGCCATTCTGACTGATGTGACATGATATGTCATTGTAGTTTTGATTTGTATTTCTCTATTGATTAATGATGTTGAGCATTCTTTCATGTGTTTGTTGACAATCTGTATATCTTCTTTGGAGAAATGTCTATTTAGGTCTTCTGCCCATTTTTGGATTGGGTTGTTTGTTTTTTTTGATATTGAGCTGCATGAGCTGCTTGTAAATTTTGGTGATTAATCCTTTGTCAGTTGCTTCGTTTGCAAATATTTTCTCCCATTCTGAGGGTTGCCTTTTCGTCTTATTTATGGTTTCCTTTGCTGTGCAAAGGCTTTTAAGTTTCATTAGGTCCCATTTGTGTATTTTTGTTTTTATTTCCATTTCTCTAGGAGGTGGGTCAAAAAGGATCTTGCTGTGATGTATGTTATATAGAGTGTTCTGTCTGTTTTCCTCTAAGAGTTTGATAGTGTCTGGCCTTACATTTAGGTCTTTAACCCATTTTGAGTTTATTTTTGTGTATGGTGTTAGAGAGTGTTCTAATTTCATTCTTTTACATGTAGCTGTCCAGTTTCTGGATCAGATTGTATCAGTGTTTCCTGAACATATACTCTGTGCCAGGCACTGCCCTAACCATGTCATCTGGCCCTGCTATACGCATTTCACTTTATCTTTACAGCGTCTCCCTGACAAAAGGGTCATCAGCCCCATTTTTCAGAGGGGGAGACTGAGACTTAAGGAGGGAAAGTGACTTGCCCCAAACCACCCAGCCATGAAGTGACAGTGCCCGAGCTCAAACCCACCTCTTCTGAGGCTAGTCCAGTGTTTTTGAACTGTGCTGGGTAAATATGCGTGTGTGCTGGTTTGTGACTTTCTTTTTTAGTCACCTAATTGTATGCCTCCCTCTCTTCCTCTCTCAGCTCCTTGAGGGTCATGCACATCGATCCCCACTGTATCCCCCAATCCCAGCCTGGTGCTGAGGAGTGAAGAGGACAGAAGTTGGAGAAATTGGGGTCCCAGCCCTCAGGGTGCTAAGGGAAGCAAGTGAGGACCTTTCTTCCTAAAGTTCAAACTCTGACCAAAATCCATTTTGTAGAGGATCCTGGCTAACATTCCCTGTAGGAACTGTAGTTTTGGTCTTGGCTTCTTCCACAGCCTTGGAGAGTCCCTGAGATGACCTGTCACTCGGTCTCCTCCTCTGGAGAGTGGCTAGAATATGAGCGACCATCCTTGCTCATTGGGGTCTTGTTGAAAGGCTAAAACAAGATAGTCTATTCTCACAGGGAATTGTGCAAAGCAATATTTCAGTAATCAAAAGGTATTTGACAGAAGGATGCTCACTTAGAAGTCTGAATTTGGTTGGTTCCTGCTTCTGGACTCCACCTTCCTTGTAGGGTTGGGAGGATTGAGTACAATAAAATAATATATGTGCTGAATGGTAGTTGGCAACAGTATTATTTCTATGCAAATTGCTTCTTTCCTCTACAGACTTAGAATTCTCCCTGAGCTCATTTTCTTTTGAAACCTAATTTAAAGAAGTGAAAAGTACAATGAGATACCACTTCTCATCTCTCAGATTGGCAAAAATCCAAAAGTTTGACAGAATAGTCTTGGTGGTGAGGCTCTGGGGGAAATGGCCACCCTCACCCATTGCCAGTGGGAATGTAAATGACTACAACCCTAGCAAAATTACACATGCCCTTGACCTTTGACCCAACAAAGTCACTTCTAGCTATCTATCCTGGAGATATGCTGTCAAAAATACACAAAAAGACATAAGAGACATATCAACCAATTGCAATGTATGGGGCTCATTTGGGTCCAGATTTGAACAACAAATTGTAATAACAAGAAAAGGAAATGTGAACACTAGTTGGGTATTTGATAAATTCTAAGGAATTATTACTAGTACTTTTAGGTGTGTTCATGTATTATGGTTATGTTTTTCTTAAAGGGTTCTTATCTGTTAGAAATACTTATGAATGGAGTACAGTGTCTGGAGTGTGCTTCAAAGTAATTCTGGAGGAGGGAATATGTGGTTGACAGGTACTTGGGAGCTTATTATAGTTTTCTATTTTTCTATATGTTTGAAAGTTTCCACAATAAAATTATAACATTACAGATAAAGCTGAAATCCCCCCTGATCCCACCTAGGGGTCCTAACCCTAATCCTAGGATTCTCCTCATGTAACCACTGTTTCCAGTTTGCTCTGAACCCTTACATACATTTTTCTGGGCATTTAGAACTATATATATACTCACAAGGGTGGAGGAATAGTATTTTTTTCCATGTACACCAATGACTTAATGTCCTGCCTTGTGCTTTCCCCTAGTTGTATGTCTTGGAGAGTTTCCACATAGCACACAGAGATTTATTCTGTTCTTTCATTGCTGCACAGCATAGCATGGTAAGGGTTTACTATAGATTATTTACCCATTCCCACAATGATGGGCATTTATGTTGTTTCTAGTTCTCTTGTGATTACAATCATTGCTGCGGTGAACATCCTTGGATGTATCTCCTCATGCAAGAGAGAGTGTTTCCGTAGGGTAGTTAGTGAGAAATGGAATCATTAAGTCCTAGGTTATTTTCAGCTCTGTGTTAATAGATACAGACCCTGCCTTCCCTGTACCATGTTTTCTATCACTGAAGTCTCAGAAACTTGTTTCCTCTTAGTCAAGTGGGGCACTCACTAATAGGAGGTGCTATTTTTTTTATTATTACCTGTTTGCCAGTTATTTTATAATTCTGTCCTCAGTTCACCTCCTACCTCCTTCATCTCTTAGAACTGTTGCTCTAGGCTCACTCCTCTACGCCCTGCTTTGTGATCCAATCAGCCTGGCTCTCCTCACCCCCACGCCTCTCCCCACTTCCTCTGGAAGACCCTTTGCCATGGACCTGCACACTCGGCCCCTCATACTTTGTTGCTCACATCCCCCCTGCTCTCCTCCAGCCACATGGGTCTGTCCCTCTTCAAATGTTCTCTGATCCCTGCGAGGCTTATACACGCCATTTCTTCTGCCTGGGATGCCCATGTCCTGCCCCACTAGTGACCTGGCTTAACAGTCATTTTCTCGAGACAACCATCTCCTGCTCTGGAAGTGCTAGATACCTTTCAGTACAGCACTTGGAGCAATTTTTAATAATACATGTATTTTAAAATTAATCTGATCAATGTCTGTCTTTCCTATTAGATCTCAAGCACTGTGAGGGCAGAAATTGAGTGTTTTTTTTGTTTGTTTGTTTTTTTTTGCAGTACGCTGGCCTCTCACTGTTGTGGCCTCTCCCGTTGCGGAGCACAGGCTCCGGACGTGCAGGCTCAGTGGTCATGGCTCATGGGCCCAGCCACTCCGTGGCATGTGGGATCTTCCTGGACCGGGGCGCGAACCCGTGTCCCCTGCATCAGCAGGCGGACTCTCAACCACTGCGCCACCAGGGAAGACCCTGAGTGCATTTTTGCTCACCACTGTACGCCCAGCATCTACCCCAGTGCCAAGAATGTAATAGGGCCTCAATATAATAGTCATCAAGTGAATTAATAAGTGAAGGAACTATAGGAGGCCTGGTCACACATGGACAACTCCCTTCATTGGCAGTTTTTTACTTAACCCCTACTTCTAGCAAATGACAATTCACCCACAAGGTCCAATGGTAGAAGAGATTCAAGCATCTAATTGGGCCCCTGGCCAGGATTCCCTTCAAGACCCTTTTGCAGATCTTAAGTTCCATGTTTTAACAACATAGCAGCTCTTTGGGAAACACTCCTCTGGCTGGAAGAGATGCCTTGTAGTTTCCTCTCAATTCCTATAGCACCTCTCGTAGCACAGTTAGGGTTGAATCTGGTGTACAACTATTCACAGCCAGGCCTCCTTTGCTATTGGACCCAGTGGTGAGGGTCGGAATCTTAGTCATCTCTACCGCCCCTAGGCTTGACAGCTGCACATTTCTTAGTAAATATTCAATAGAACATCACTGACTGAGAAATGAAGGAGTGATTATGGGACCCTAAGTACCAGTTCTCTTCTAACTGTGGGGTTGCGCTGAGTGCTGGTCCAAGAGCTAGAACATACCCCAAATGCTTTCAAGAAAAAAAAAAAAATCCTGGCCCTGCTGCTTTCTCTCTGTGGCTCATTCCACATCTTCATGGTTGGAACGCCATCCAGAAAACCTCTTTATTCCCACAGTGCAGTGTGAGCCCATCTCCTTGCTGCCACACCTGCCCTTGTCAGCAGGACAGAGTCCCTGAAGGTGTCCGCGAGCTCTGGGCATCTTCTTCCCATGCAGTTCCTCCTTCAATTTGGCTTCCAGAATGTTGAATGCCAAGTTTTTCTGGGCAAGCCCAGCAACTTTTGTGGGTAGCACATCTGTTTTCCTCCTCTTAGTCACTACTTTTCCATTTGAAAATTGCTAATTCATACATTTTGTTGTATGAAATTTTTTGGTAAGTTGCTTCAAATTCAATTAAGGAGGGAAAAGAGCCAGATACGTATCCTGAATAAATTTTACTTAGAAAGTCTCCACTTTCTAGTTCTACCACATGAATTTGGAAAGAGTCTCAAGACTGAAATGACTTCAGGAAACGTGCACCTTCAGAAAACTGCACCCTTCTTTGAAGAAACAGTGGACTCCAGATCTGGGGTTCAGAAATACAAAAGGAATTTGGAACATCTTGTTGTGAAAGAAAGTAAAGAAGAGCCCAAAGAGTGATGGGGGACATGTCAAAATACAGTCCAGCTGGAAGGGCTGATAATAAGCCAATTAACTGATTAATTAGTTAGGGGAGAAGTTGTCCTCCTGACAGAAGAAAGACAACAAACAAATATAAAAGGCATGATGGAATTAGAAAATTACCATTTGGCAACCACCATATTAAGAACTTTCAGGAAAGAATCATCATTGATGAAAATGTTAGTGGGCAGAAGTTTGGGGAGTAACAATATTTCCACCATCTCCAAAAGCATCAGGTAATGAGCGAAATCAATACCATGTGCTTTTCTGATATGATGCACTGAGAAAAATGCAACATTCCTTCTGTGGTATTTCTGCTTAAGGATCAGAGTCTGAATCTAATCATGGGGAAACATCAGACAGATCCAAAGTAAGGGCCATTCCGTAACATCACTGGCCTGGGACTTCCCTGGTGGCGCAGTGATTAAGAATCCGCCTGCCAATGCAGAGGACACAGGTTGGACTCTGGTCCTGGAAGATCCCACATGCCATAGAGCAACTAAGCCCATGCACCACAACTACCGAGCCTGCCTTCTAGAGCCCGCAAGCCACAACTACTGAGCCCACATGCCACAGCTACTGAAGCCTGGCGCCTAGAGCCCATGCTCCGCAACAAGAGAAGTCACCACAATGAGAAGCCCGTGCACCGCAACGAAGAGTAGTCCCCGCTTGCCGCAACTAGAGAAAGCCCACGCACAGCAACGAAGACCCAATGCAGCCCTAAATAAATAAATAAATTTATTAAAAAAAAATCATTGACCTGAGGATTGTACATCTAAAAAGGGTGAATTTTACTGTATGAAGATTATACCTGGATACACTTGATTTTTAAAATATAACTGATCTAGGGCTTCTCTGGTGGCGCAGTTGTTGAGAGTCCGCCTGCCGATGCAGGGGACAGGGGTTCGTGCCCTGGTCCGGGAGGATCCCACATGCCACAGAACGGCTGGGCCTAAGAGCCGTGGCCGCTGAGCCTGTGCATCCAGAGCCTGTGCTCCACAACGGGACAGGCCACAACAGTGAGAGGCCCGCGTACCGCAAAAAAAAAAAAAAAAAAAAAAATATATATATATATATATATATATATATATATATAACTGATCTGCACTCTTTAGAACTATCAATGTCAAGGAAGAAAGACTAGGAACTATTCCAGATTATAGGAGACTGTATAGACAAGAGAAGAGAATGCAACATGTGATACAGAATGTCCTTTTGTCATCAAGAACATTATGGGGATAATGGGCAAAATCTGAATAAGATTTGTACATAGACAATAATCATGTGTAAATGTTAATTTCCTGATGTTGTTAAATATACTATGGTGATATAAGAGAATTATCTTGTTTTTAGGAAATAGACTCCAGTATTTAGCAGCAAAAGGGCATTATATCATGTCTACAACTTAATATCAAACAATAGATAGATTAGATGGATGGGTGGATGGAGGGATGGATGGTGTTAAAAAATCATAAAATGGAGACCAGGCTTGAGGAACCCCCAAATAGGAGGAACCCCCAAATAGATGAAACCAGTCAAGCAAAATTTATTCTAGCTTATTTCATGAACATGAAAACTTCATGTATTTCCTGTAAATGCCTCTGATAATCATAAACAAAACTTGTCATACTCCTAAAATGATATAGATAATCATTTTTAACCAATCCCCTGCCATCTGGAAAACCTCATTGAAACAACCAGTCATTGTAAGGTTAAGCAAACCTCATTTTCACTTTGTAAACCATCCTGTAATGAGCCTCTGAGCTTCTTATAATCTTCGGGTTTGACATCTCCTAGTTTGTGAACATTTTATTTCTCATTCAATAAAATATCCGAATCTAGTAAAGTTCTTAGAATTTCCTTTTGACAAAAGGTGGGTGGACGGATGGATAGATAGATAGATAGATAGATAGAGGCAGGATGCATATAAAATGTATCCTTGAATACATTTCCAGGCTATATACGAAACTGAGGTCTCCAGCAGGCAAACTTTTTGTATAGATAATTGACGTGGGCCTTCATGAACCAACTCAGAAGGGATTCTGAACTGCAGGGGCGCCAATTCCCACCAGGCAGCAGAGGCAATGAGCCGCCAATGCTCCACTTCCTGCTCCCTCAGCTGTGACCACGGACAGGTCACCCTGGGCTCTGGGACGTTCTGAATCTCCATGCAGGGGCCCAGCTCCTGCCAGCCTCCCCTCACAGTTCCCGTACCTCCTGTTTCCCCCACTCCCTCCTCTGCAGTCAGTCCTAGTAGAGAACACTCTGAGCCCCCAGCTATGCCAAATTGGGCACCGAGGCGATGCCAGCAAACCCCTTTTCACTCGTGACCTACATTGCCATTGGTTCCATGGACTGTGCATTCTGCAAGTCGAAGGGGGCAATGTTGCTATGACAACAGCTCCTGGAGCTGGAGGGATGCAGAACACCTACTTTAAAAAGTTCCCTTACCCATATGGCAAATGGACTTCATCAGTTGTTTCTAAATCAAATATCCAAACCAGGTGGGCTGAAAAGAGAACGTTCTTAGAGGGTTCATTGAGATCACAGCCCCAGAGCTACCCTTTAAGATTTCAGAGAGTGAAGAGTGAGCAACACAGCTTCTTTTAATTTTGTGTTTTTAAAGACAAATATGATTACAGATTAGCAGCGTGCTCTCTGGCTGCTGTGATCTTGTCAGAATGAGAAGAAAACAGACATCTACAAGCAATGGCTGATTCTCTCTTTTCTAAAAATCAACCTTGGCTGGTTCCTATCATTTTCTCCTTGTGACTGTCTCGGTTTCTAGCTCTTTCCACTCCTCCATCCAGCAAATGCTGTGTGTGTGTGAAAGAGGATGAGGTTCCTAGGTCTGATTTCCAGCTTTGCTATGTATCAGCTGTGTGACCTCAGGCACGTTCTTTCTTTTCTGAGACCCAGTTTCTTCACCGGAGACACTTGTTTATTCCTTCCTCCAAATGTTCAAAAATGCTTCTTGAACGCTGACTATGTGCCTGAGGAATGATACCTCCCCACCCCTGCCCCAGGGGCTTGTGTGGCTTTAGACCACTCTTAAGCGTTAAAATCAACGTCAAAATCGTGATCACTGGTTATCTTTGCTTCTCTTCCCCCTACCCCAATGCTGGGGCCCCCATCACAGCCCAATTTGGTGGGGTTACATTACTATGTGTCTGGGTCACCCACTGAGACGGAGAGGGCTCCTCAAGGGCAAGGATCGGCTTCCAACCCAGCTCTGCCTACCCAGGGCCTGGCACCCAATCATTGTAAGCCAGATCCTGTACAATGAAAGATGTTAGAGCCTGTGTCAGTACGTGGTTTTTCTTTTTCTCGTGTACCTCGTAGAATCACTGAATTCAATTCACAATCACCTTTCAGTGCTGGCTCCAGGAGCACTCTCTGGGGAGGTGATTATGAGGGGCACCTGGCTGGGGGCTGGAGCAACACGTGATGAGCCGCCCTCTTGTTTTAAGTGGATTGCACCAGCATGGCCACCCGGGGAGCTTGAAGCTGCATTAGCACGGTAAGCACTCTGGTTTTGCTTGGGTTTTTTGTATTCGGGGTGACTTGGGCAGAGTGTGCATGAAGATTACGAAGGCGCTTGACCGTCACCCACCACCTTTGGAGCCCCCGGTCCTCAGCGCTTTCCAGCCGAGCCTCTCTTTTCTGAGTCTGTGCGCCCTAGAAAGTGACCTGTGACAACCCTCACTACCGCCCTCCAGAAGAACAGCTTTCTTTCATTTCCTTTCTCAGCTGAAAACCTGGTCTCACAGGAGCTCCTACAGAGAAGAAAAAAATCAACGTAAAACAGGGCATCAAAACTCTGGGGAGGGCTTTTCTGGTGGCGCACTGGTTGGGAGTCTGCCTGCCGATGCAGGGGATACGGGTTCGTGTCCCGGTCCGGGAAGGTCCCACATGCCGCGGAGCGGCTGGGCCCGTGAGCCATGGCCGCTGAGCCTGCGCGTCCGGAGCCTTGCTTCGCAACGGGAGAGGCCACAACAGTGAGAGGCCCGCGTACTGCAAAAAACAAAAAAACAAAAAAACTCTGGGGACGTGAACTCACACCATGTCACCCTCTCTCAATTTCAGAGTCTCCCTCCCCGAGGGGCTTGGAGAGAAATGTAGGATATCACTCTGGTAATCCCTTCTGGACACAATTATGTTCTAGTTACTGCCTACTAGGACCTACTTGGTATGTCTCATCTTACTCTGATTGCATTCAAAACTTGATTAGATTCTATTGATTCTGTCATAAAAAATAAAGGCAGACTTCGTTCCTGCTGTAAGCTTTTGCTTGCTTAACATAAAAAATCCCACCTGTGCCTCATAGGCTTCTACCTGCCTTTCTTTCCTCTGCTCCACTTCTAGTCCTTGCCCTGCTCAAAGCCCACATCTCCCCTCAGTCTTGTGCATGGGCTTTAGTTTTTGTTACTGTTATTTGCTGGTCTCTGTTAAGGCTGTTTGCTCTCCCAGCTACCAAAGGGGAAAGGAGAAATATTTCTCCAATTCCCAGATAGTGTTGTTATTGGCCAAACTGTTTTTCAGTGAATTCTTCTATATTTAGTGCCCCAAGTGTTATTTATTCCCATTATAAGCAATTTCCCTTATAATAAAGGAAAAGCTGACTGTGACCTACGAGGAGAATCAGGCCCCTTGAGGCGTCTGTATACCCACTCTCTATTATGTGGCAAATGCTCACACCTTTTAAAACCCAGCTAAATGTCCCTACCATGTGAAGTCTTTCCTGGCTCCTCCAGGCAGTTGAAAGCAGATGAGAAGGAAGAAAGAAAGCCAGACTGAAGACCCAAAATGGGTCCATGAATGATAATCATACAAAGAAACACAGTTGAAAAGAGCTCACACTGGCCAGGGGCCAGGAGACCTGGGTTAACTCATTTTTTTCCCCAAATTTCAGTTACTTGTCATGATTTTTTTGCCATATCTGAGTATCACTGTTTACTTATAATTTTCTTTGCTATCTACTTGCTTTTTCTGCTTTCTTTACTGACATTTATTTTTAAAGAACTCTTATAAGGATCTCTTGCCATAACCAGGAGATAACTACAACAGATAGTTTTTAAAATGAATACAGTGAAAATGAAACAATGGCACTGCCAAGGCTCTGACCCTGATCTAACTCTGAAGTCTCTCTCCTTGTCAACAGGGGAAGTTAGAGGGTATCCCAGCATCAGACTGAGAATGGCTCCTTAAAAAACATGAGGAGGACTGAACAAGGATTGAAAAGGGAATGTCTTTCTCGTCACGTGATCTGTGCCCATAGAAACCCACCTAAAAATCATCTCCTGCACCATCTTGAATCCCTCCATATACCAGTGAGGCTTATCCCACAATTTAAGGATGAGATTAAGGGACTCCCCTGGTGGTCCAGTGGTTAAGACTCTGCGGGGCACAGGTTCAATCCCAGATCGGGGAACTAAGATCCTACATGCTGCACAATGTGGCCAAAAAAAAAGGATAAGGTTAAATACTCATAGAAAGGTTGATTCCACACTACTCACATATTGCTCCCACATTCCATGAGTTTCCTAACCCTTGTCTGAGGCTCCTGACCCATAACCCCCAGAAAATTTAAGCTTAGCCGTCCTAGAACATCAGGCTCCTCTTGGAGCGGCCAGGAGCTACGTCAGAATTCTGGTCACAGATACACAAGGTAAAATAAATTTTTTTTTAATTTTTAAAAATCCAATTCAGCAGCCAAACTATCCCTTCTTCCTACCCTTCTACTCTTACTGTTTATCCTTTTATCCTTTCTCTTTTTCTGGAGTGTTTCTGAGTAACAGGTCTTTTACTAGAGGTTAAAAAACACTCAT